>NW_027113281.1:622581-627305 GCF_000696795.3 Halyomorpha halys | reverse complement strand
TTCCTTGTTAAAATTAAATATTTTAATGAATAATTAACAAATTTCAGTGGCAATCTCCCCTTTCATCAGGTTATTCACAATACAAATTTACACTATTCATATTATGCATACAACAATCTAATTAATTAACTTCTTTCTTGTTTAAAGCAAATATCTTAATATAAATATATCTTCAATTATTATATTTAAGCCGTTAGTAGTCATAGGTATAATAACAATACTCATATTGCCATCAGTTATTTAAATAAAATTTCATATATAATAATAACCCAAAACTATTGGCTTAGTCCTACGAGTACTATGATCTTCATCTAAAGTTTCACCAGAACTGGTTCAATCAAATAATAATACTGAAAGATTTTTTACAAGCTAAACGCATAAAACTTGAAAAGTGATTGTCGAGAAGGGGGGTGTGGTCAGTAGAAATTAATACGAATAAGTGTAACATAGTAACTTATTTTATTTGTGCCAATGTTTTAGCCAAAATTTTAGGCGATTTAGATTTTTAAAAAACGAGATAACAACCTTATTAGGTTCTTTCCTGGATAGGTTTTCATTAATATAATGTAGAGAAAATACAATTCTTTATTAAAAATCTCTATTCTATAATTAATCATTAACATCGTCTCGGGGCTATCGCACCTTCATCAGGTTATTTACAATACAAATTGAAACTATTCACATTATGCATACAAAAATTAAATTAACCACAAATTTCGTATTTAAAACAAATATATCTTCAATTATCTCATTTAAGTTGTTCTCCTTAGTAGTATATTGGTATTATAACAATAATCATAGTACTGTCAGTTTTTTAAACAAATGAATAGATAAAATTTCATTTATAATAATAAATATGGAGAATAAAAACTATTCTATTAAAAATAATTGAAATAAGTTTATCCTTACAATAGTGATAACAAATAGATTACAATCTATGCTAAGTAACTCATACCTCTATTCCATAAAATATGACAAATCTATTAAACAATATTTATTTAAAACCTATTAGATCACTACCCTACTCAAATAAATACTGATGTTTAACTTTAAATTATTAAATGATAAATAACATCCATGTAATGTGTTGCAATATTGATTGAGTTAAGAATCAAAATCATGTTTAAGTTTTATACTTAAACATGTTGTTGACAAACATACATAAATGTGATAATTGAAGATATATTTATATTAAGGTATTTGTTTTAAATAAGAAAATTGTGTTTAGCTAATTTAATTGTTATAAATATGTTTCTGATTTCAAAAATTCTAGACATGGTCAATTACACAGAAAGTAGAAAAATAACTGAAGTAATACATATCACTAAAAACATTGATAACAATATTAATTTTAAGACTGATACTAAAAATTTAAATGCACATTATATAGATATTATTAATCATTTAATAATTTAAAGTTAAACATCAGTATTTATTTGTTTGAATAAATTTTAATAAAGTAGGGTAGTAATTTAATAGGTTTTAAATAAATATTGTTTAATAGATTTGTAATTTAATAGGTTTTAAATAAATATTGTTGAATAGATTTGTAATATTTTATGGAATACAAGTAGGAGGAATTTGTAAATATTGTTATCACTATTAAGGATAACCTCATTTCCAATATTTTTAATAGAACGGTTTAAGATTCTCCTTATTTATTATTATATATGAAATTTTATTTATTAATTTATCTTAAAAACTGATAGCAAGATGATTATTATTATTATACTAATGATTACTAATGGCTTAAATGTAGTAATTGAAGATATATTTATATTAAGATATTTACTTTATACTAGATAAAGGTTAATTAATTTGATTGTTGAAAGCATAATTTGAATAGTCTAATGAATGGGCGATAGCTCCGAAACATTGCTAATTATTTATTAAAATATTTAATTTTAACGCGGAAGAGTAACTTTTTATTTTATAATTGTTATCTTCTTTTCTTTTTTTGCCCTGATAAAAGCCTACGATTTAGGTCGAAACCTTAACAATAAGTTACAGTTATTTGTGTTAATTTCTACTAAAAACATCCAATGATCATCTCGAATTGTATCTACGGGCACTTTAAACGCTTCATTATAAAATTAAGTGATATCTCAAAAAATAATTTTGTACATTTATCATACTAACTATACTTAAAGTAATTAAGGGAAACAATGTATTTACTATCATGTTCAACTAAAAGCTAAGCTCAAATTTTGCATTCATTGTATCCTAAAACAGAGTATTGAATTTCATACCTTCAATTTTAATACAACGTGAAATGAATAGATTATATAAACTTTCAAGCTCCTCCCAAAACCAATCCCCTAGAAATATCCTACATAAATCAGACAGATTACAGAGCGGGTTATACAATATTCAAATCTAACTATTCCGTTGGTGAGGGCGTGGATCACCTTGTAGTAGTCACATGACTGCACATGTCAGGGTTATCTGCTTCCAGGCACCATTCTGTGCTCTGCTTGCCACTGGAAGGAATGAGTGACTCACGGTCATCACTACGGTTTATCGTCACTTTTTTTTTTTAAATATTTATTTATTGCTACTTACAACTGTACAGTATAATACATTTAGTAAATCTGATCTAAGTTAAATTGGAGTGTTACAGGCGTGTAGAGAAACTAACAATTGGTAGCACTCTAATGACATTTTACATTAGCTGGTCTCGTGGCCATCTTCTTTTCAGGCGCCTCGGAGGATTGTCTGGTTTATAATGGAAGGAGTGATATCTGGTTCGGGATAGATCAGTTACATAGGAACCATTAAGGGCTTTATATATGATTTTATTTGTGACAAAGTAAGGACCATTGAGGATTTTTTTTTTAATTTTAATTTTATTAATTGAGAAATTTTTTTTTTTATAAACATGGATAGATGGATATATCTATATCTTTTAAAGGATACTGTCAAGTGTTGCATATTGTTAATATTCCACAATTTAACACAACCAAATAAATAATAAATTAATAAATATTATGGTCTATAAATAAGTGGTGGTGAGTTCATATAATATTATTTATAATAGCATGAGGAAAAACATAATTGAAATTAGATAAATAAATATTTTAAAGCTATTTTATCATTATTTTAATCTTTTTATTATTTATTCTTTTTCTATGCTATAACTAGGCTCATTTCATGTCCTTCTACTGTAAATAAATTACATATTATTTTTATTTAACTAGTAATATCAATTTTATTGAATCCATATGCTAGAAATTTCTTAATTAAATTACAAGAAATTAATTTTGTTTTTATTCAAATTACGTTCTGATTCGTTACCTTATTTAGCCAAGTGAGGGTTTGTACAATTAAATAATGTTTATTTATTTTTTCTCGGTAATGTTGCATTTATAGATCGAGGTTGATGGTCTGAGTTGAGGTGAGGAAAAATAACAATTAAAACAGAGTATAAACTATTTATTAACAGCAGACTTTTCTATCCATTTAGAGGTGTCCATCAGAGCTGCTTAAAGGGTTCTAGATGTAATCAGATCTATTAGTATCTCGGTTACGATATGAGCAGAATCTGCTTACTGACTGAAAAGTCAGCTTTTAATAAATAGATATACTATGTTTTAATTGTTGTTTTTCCTGACCGCAACCTGGACCATCCTCTTCTTAACACATTTGTAAATTCATGCGATGCCATCTTGTGACAGTAACGAACTGACAAGTAATTTTGCAACAGAAAAATAGCAAGCAACACTCATCTTTAACCGTGCCTTTCTTTTTTCAACATTAAATTTCTTTTCGTTAATACAGAATCCAAGAACTGTTCTAATCAAATATATTTCTTCCAAAAAAAAGTCGTCAAATTTGCTGCTGGACATAAAATATCGAAAATGATTCCTATGATGAAAGGTAAAACGGGGTTAATTGAATTTCTCGGAAAAAAAAAAATGCACAAAACAGCAATGTACAAAGCGATCGTCGAGAAAGGAAGAGGTCGATGAACCGTGGTCCACCTGCCTCGGCTAACGGACCTGCCTTATATCCATTTAGATATAGCGATAGCTCGTCTTTGTTAGCCTGCATCCTCAGTCCATCCCGATATGTCTTCACTATCTGCGAATAGCCTCTAATGTCGGGTTTTCCCTAGAAAAAAATTAAACATAATGCAAATTGGGAGAAAGGAATATCTCCATGTTCCTCCAACTCAGATCTAAAAATGATTGTCAAGGGTTAATGACAATAGGGAAATGACATGATAATACGTCGGCTCCGTACTGCTTATGTAAATCCTTTCCAGACACTTATCGACTCTGTCAATGATTTTTTTTTTTTTTCGAAACCATTAAAACTATAGTTGTTTCCATTTTAATGCATTGCATTTTGTATTTAGAACTAAATTTTTCCTTAAATACATTATTTCATTCCTTATGGAGAAGTTGTAGGTACAGATAATTGGGGGAAAGGCAAGTTAGAAAATTCGGCCATTGAGGCCGTTTGTAGCCGAGGGAGTTGAGATGTCATCTTAGCAATCTTGAGTCCGCAGTCAGGTAAATTCTGGTCTGGGGTTGAGGGGGGGGGGTTGACTTTTACGTGGCTGCACCCCGTAATCAAAACTTGATCTTTTACCATAGAATAGGGTGATAGCCTAATAGATAACCCTTCCCTCTTCTGTATGTCAGAAATGATCAGGAAGGGTGTAGTAAAAAAAATATACAAAAAATAAAATGTCCAAAAGTCAACTGTGCAGGATTAAATAT
>NW_027113281.1:620663-622421 GCF_000696795.3 Halyomorpha halys | reverse complement strand
AAAAAAATATAGATAACAATGGTAAAAAAACAAACTTTCCCATGATTTGAAGAAATAATTGAGTTGGCTCGTCCATACCTCAATAACTTGAAAAATAAAAAATCACTACCACTATAAACGTATGATGGTCAGAGGGTTTAGTACTTTGTAAGGAATTGCTATTTCGTAACAATGATTGTACAAGGGAATGATATGATCAAGGCCACGCTAAACCACCAGGTTTTCCCCCATTTACGAGTACCCACTTCATAGGGGCTGGGTGTACCCCAGGAGGCCTTCCTAACCCAATGGTTGACTACGTACAAGGCTTGACTCACTGCTGCTCAAACCGAATAAATAATCTGGTACAGCCGGAATCTAACGGGTCCGACTTGACCACAGACTCCCAATCCAATAACCAATCTGTATAGATTTCTTTTCGGGCTTAGAAGCCTGTTTTTAGTTCTAGAAGGAGAGTGTTCTTGATTGAGAATTTGTTCTATCTGAACGTGTTCGGCCGATCAATTCTCTTCATCCCTTGCCTGTTTTTCTAAAAGCACAAGGACCTCTTTTTTGTCCACGTTGAATGGGAATGCCTTATTAAGGTTCTGGTCCCTAAAGAGGAAATTCACCACATTGCCTTTCCAGCTGATCAGCTTCTTAAGCGGGGTTGGGGGAGAGAGATTGAAGACCAGGAACAATGTTGTCGGTCCACCGTGAAAAAAAAAAATCTCATTGGCCGGAACAACCATAGAGTTTGAATCTTGAATACGTGCTAGTGCAAAGCTAACGGTATCATAGTGGGTATATGTCGAAAGTCTAAATTTTCCTTTGAGTTTTCTTATAAGATAAATAATCTAAATTTATACTGATATAATAAAAAAAAAAATAAACGAATTATATTTTGGCTTCATAGAAAAAATGTATATACATCCCAAAACAAATAAAGTATCAGTGAAAATTATTATTTTTTTTTAATTTTCAATAATTGATATATCATATGGTAATAATCAGTAATGAATTATATGAAAAATATAGGTTATAGTCAATTAATTAACATACAATTTGCATCATACTTCAAGCAAGGAACCATAAAACAGAACCACGTGAGTGTTGACAAGTATCCATTATCAAATAATTGAATATTCAACAGATACGAAGGAATATAAATTATGGTTAAATAATGTATTCATCAACTATATTACTCTTGTTGTATAATAAAATCCTATGTCAAAGTTAATGTGTCGTATTTGGAAAAAAAAACAACTGTATTTCAAAAATATGTGAACTCAGAAAAAAATATCCGTTTCAGATAAGCTTCAGATAAAGGTTAGATAAGTGTTGATCGGAATGGAATTGATTGCGAAAGTAAATAATACGTTATTATCTGTCATATGACCATACTACAAGTAGTATAGATTTTTTTAAATTATTATATTTTTATTAGGTTTTTAATGATACCTAAAATTACTATAAAATTAAATTAAACGCAGTTTGGGCCAGATAAATTATCCTTGATGTTTTAAAAATCAAATTGAGACGTTTATCAATTGGACATTATTTTAGAAAAAAAAATTAGTCTTGTCCAAATAGGTTTACCCAAAGACAGCATATGTATCAGTTTGTTTGTTTGTTTGGTTGTTTAGTGACGCCAAACTTCATTGGTCATCAACGCCATTTATATTTAATTTAATTTTGCTAATATTCGTTAAATTTTATTTATTTTTTAATTTATTTTATTTATTTATTTTTTTTTATGTATGTATCAGTTTATTATTT
>NW_027113281.1:610434-620613 GCF_000696795.3 Halyomorpha halys | reverse complement strand
TTATTTATTTATTTTTTTTTATGTATGTATCAGTTTATTATTTATTATTTTATATGTATCAGTTTCTACAGCGTGAACGGACTTAAGTTAAAAAAAGTTTTAAGAAATAAAAAAATTTTCCTTTATTTTCTGTCAGTTTTTTACAAGTTTATTAAGTGTCTAATACTTCAGTAAAACTTAAAAAAACATTTTTCAATCTCGTTTTTCTCAAGATAGGTTTTTTGACTTAATTTATATAACAAATACGTATGTTAGTTAAAGTTTAGCAATATAGAGAACAATTAAGTATATATAAAAATTTCTGATGAAGAAATTATTCAGTTTGTTAAAAATTTTTACATCAATAATTCCAAATATTAATTTGATTATTTGAACTGAGGAGGGAATATAACTTCACCATTATAGATTTCAGATGTAACTTTAAAATGAGCAGAAGGCCCGGAATCATGTTTATAAGAGAAACATACAAGTGTTAATTGTTAATAGTCTGGACTAATAAAATATAGAATTACAAAAACTCTTTAAAGCAAGTTTATAGAAAATAAATATTAAAAAGATAGTATTAATAATAATACAAATATTTAGAGCTAAATTGAAATTCTGTCAGGTTCTGTGTTATTAGCATGTTCTAGAGTCTCGTTCTGGGTTCGAATCCGGCTGTGGCAGGTAATTACTTAGTTTGTTACTGTAGCCAGTGGTCAACTCTGTGGGTTGGGAGGCCCTCCTGAAGCACACCCTGCCTCTATAAAGTGAGTAGTCTGATTTGGGGAAAGACTTGGTAGCCTTAAGAAAAATACTTCCTTATAAAGTACTAACCCCTGAGCTTTTATGAATCGCTATAGAATACAAGAAGTATTAAAATTAGTCATGAAGAAGAAAATCAAGAATGAATATACATTTAGTATTAGTGAAAGTATCACATACATTAGCACGGTTTGGGGCGTGCTATGACTTGTGCTAATTTCGAAAATAAGGTAAAACTCCCAAAGGATGTTTGAGATTTTTATCTCAATTATTTACTAATTTCGTTCATTATACCTTTTCATAATAATTTAGCGTTTTTATTTTAATTATAAAAGGTATAAGTGAAATTGAAGCAATCAAATACAAGAACACTCAAAACGTGTTTAAATTAAATGAATAACAATTCAACAATAAAGCAAATTAATCTAGAGCACATTTAGCAGGTATAGAAGGATAATTTACTCAAAATTCTTTCTTACTTTTTAACAAAATAGCACATTTAGAGTACTGTGCATGGGTAGTTAAGCTCAACTGCAGTAAAATCATCAGATCGTTATTTATTTTAACTTATTTACGGAATGTCAAGTAAATAAAAATAAATCTATCTTTGGTACATTTACTGGTCAACTATACGGTCTAAAATATAATAATCTATGTTTTTAAAATATTATAATAACTCTCCTTGAAAAAATAAAATATTCAGTAGAACCGACACACAATGTGAGTATTGTTCCAGCGTTTCAAAAACCTTGAAAGGTCGGCAATTTTACAACGGTGTTGAATGAAACCTGCAACGCCATGGGAATATACAGAAAAAGTTAGATCAAGGAAATGTATAGTTTATAACAAAAAAATTAAAAATAACCAACAATGAAGAATAAAATAACATGTAATATTCTTACGAAGTAGAACAGTATCAGAAACCCCCTTGTATCGATCAATTTATGCCCCGATATGTTAACATCGATTTATTACAGTTTTCGATCTGAGTAATAGCTGTTTGTTTTCGAAATCGCTGGGACTACTGGATCTATTAGGCCAAGATGATTTACGAAGTTTGTTGGAATAACGCCAATTTAAACACGCCCCCTTACGGCACTGGTTTAACTAATTTTCGAATTACATGTTGAATAGAATAACAACTTCCGTAAACATATAGGTGTGTATTTAAATATATATTTATATATTCACAAATATATATTATATCGAAGTATTAAATTGTAAATTATTTCCAAAAACAAAACAAACATAGACATATAAAAGAAAATATTATTAAAAATAGACTATTAATCAATTAGGTATTATGAGTTTGTATTGTTATGAAGGATTAATTATTATATTGTGCCGTGATTAAATAATTTTAAAGTGATTTTCAGTGATAAAGAATTTAAACGTTTATAATTTCTATTATAAAGTTAAAATTATTTATAATTATGAAACAATTTCCTTTTAAAAAGAATTATTTTATATATTAAAATTCTTTTAGATGCATTTTATAGGTAAATATCATGTTTAAATTAATTTTAAGTAATACATGATGTATATTTGTAATATTAAATGTCCAATAATTTATATATTTAAATCCGTCCAAATACCCCACTCATTCCTGTCGAACAGATCCGTTACTTAGGACTACATGGAATCCTATGGACTACTGACATGGAATCCTCATACAAGACAAAAATGACAAGAAACTGCTCGTAGATTCCGACTATTGCAACATTTACTAGACAAACGGTCTAAATTGCCAATCCATTACAAAAGACTGATCTACATGAAGATTATAAGGCCTATCTGGACATACGGAGTTGAGCTTTGGGGCTCCACTAAACCATCAAATTCTTCCAGAATCCAATCCTTACAGTCCAAAATCCTTCGTGCTCTTTTCTTTGTCACAAATCAAGTCATCCATCAGGACCTCAATGTTCCATATGTTGCCGATTTGGCCAGAACCAGATACCGTTCCTTCCAGAATAAACTTCTCAACCACACAAATCCACTTGTTTCTAACCTGGCTTCTCCTTCATTACGTACTCCTAGGCGTCTGAAAAGAAAATGGCCTCGAGATCTTCTCCGCTAGAAATGTTATTGGAGTTCTATCAGTGGGTAGATTCTCCACATGTTTGTATCATGTCACTATGTAACCTACAGCAAATTTACTTGTTGTATATATGTGTATACAGTTGTAAATAACAATAAATAAATTATTAAAAAAAAAACAGTGTAGGTCACAGTTTATAGGAAATCTATGACTATTTCATATAAACAAGTGACAGTAGTCAGCATTTGTGATCTATAAACGTATATAGCGTATATACATTGATCCGTAAAATTATATTAGAGGTTGTTGAACAACATCAAGATCATAGCGTTTTGGTTTGAATAGAAATTCATGTCCACATTTTAAAATTAGTAAAAGAAAAATTCAATTTCTAACGAATCAAGCTGTTTGAAAAGACACTGGGTTCGAGAGAGGAAACCTTAAGTATTGCTCAGACCTGTAAGTAGGTAACTTGTTGCTTGGTGTGATTTTGAATCAGAAACAGTTTTATAGTATGGGTAGCCATCTTGAATTTTTTTTGTGTTTGTAAATATCTGTCATTTAATATATAAAAATAAGTTAAAAAGTTAAAATCTACCTCCTTGAAATAAATTACATTATTTTAACTAAATACGTTTTTACGTTTTTTGCATACGTACGTTTTTGGCATACATAGGTATGCAATATTTTTTTATTTTGAATTTAAAATTATGATTAGTGATTTATGGTTATTTAATACTGTGCGCCTTGCGTTATAATATACAGAGTGCTGACTCAAATGACACCTATATTTTTATATGAGAGTTTTGAGAATTCCGAAAAGAAACCTGGCAGGTAGGTGTAATTAGTTTCTTTTGGTGATAAAATAGTTTTGTTACCTATTCCGGATTTTCTCGAGTGCATTGAATTCTTTAATTTCCAATGGCGTAATCATCATTCAAAATATTGAAGATTTGTATGTAATTGCATTATATATATTTAATAAATTAAGAAGTGAGTTCCTTAATTGGGAAACATCTGGCGGTCGAGCATGATTCTGACCAAATCACCTCCTTACACAACCGTTGGCTTAGTAACAGTACTTACTAATGTACTGCACTCCTGACCCTTCATTACAGATTAATTTTTATATATCACGATGACGGATTTTTACTCACAAATAATTGTGTTCTTTACGTTTGTTCGATTTTCTACTCGCATATTGTCAAATACCGTAAAACATTCTTTGCGGTTTAGAACGATTTAAGCTTTCAGGACGTGTTTGATCAGAAAATTCGTTGCAATATTGGTTTGCTTCAACGTAAGCAATGGTATGAGAGGAAGATAAAGAAGAAGAAGTAAATAATGATTATCGATTAGAATTCGTTGAAAATAATTCTTTCCTATTGAAAATTCATTGCCTAAATTAATTTCATTTAATGTAAAAAAGACCTACTAAGTTTCATTTTAAATTTTTTATAACTCTGCAAAAACAAAAATGAGGGAGTCAATAGAGACGTGAACACAAAAAGAGTTAGAATTGTCTATTCTCCTTCAAAGGGAAAATGAAGCCAAAAGAGGAAATTACCAAGCGTACAGAGTACAGGTTTAATTTGAGATTAATAACAATGTCCGCCATTGCAATTTAAACTGAAAAAATGCGGTGATTGGCTTTTATATCTCTGCCACGCCCCTGGAGTTCATCATAATGCCCGCCTTTCTGGTTTCATTTATCCAATAACATCTGTTATGTTCCTTCCTCTAAGTGAACACGGTGTTTGTTAAAATTAGCCTTTTGAAATACTATATAGACATTGTAACGATTTTTATGTGGTTAACCATATATAATTTCATGATCGATCAAATGCTACGGTATGTAATATTTCAATTAGGTAATGCCGTATTTTATTATAAAAAACTGCATGGTAATCGGCCAACATTGCTAATCGCACAGTTTTATCTTAACCGAGCATGTAATCAGCTGTGTAATAAAATGACCCTGAGTAGCATGTCATTGATGTTCGTTCTGTCCTCAGTGCACTATGATTCCAATCAATTTTACGCTCATTGTCTTATTCTTGGTTTAATATTTTTCTAAAAAAAAATATATTACTTATAATAATTTCATATATTAGCTAAAATATAATAATGAACATACAGTAATCGCTTTGGAGACAACATGAATAGAGTATGATATACAGATAGATACGACGCAAAAATGGACAGATCTTTCCAAAAAACTTGGTTCTACTCTTCACCATTCCTATGGTCCTGTTCATTATCCTTCAAGTAGTACTTACCCACACTTTTGGCCAGCTTGGCCCAATATGTTTCAACATCCGTAACGGATTGATGTAGTGTGGCGTCATATGTGGAGTCAAACACTGGAAGCAAATATTTGCTACTGTATATTTGGCCAAACCAGTTAGTTGACTAAATTATTTAGTTTTATTGGTATAATAACTAAATAGTCTAAAAAAAAATTGACATTCATAATATCTATACGTGAAACTGATAAATATGGATATATTACAATTTTCCGCCTCACCAGATAGCCTATAAAATTTTGTGTGTGCGAGGAAGTGCTTAAATATGTCAACGCAGCGTACAGAAAAATATAAAATAACTCGATAATTTGCCTGTTATTATTCAAGACTGAACTTTTATATCCCAAAGAAACTTCTAATTATTTTAAGTGTTATTTAAATTCTTTAATTCTCATTATGAAACCAGCTTAACTCGTTTTATAATAAATTTTAATAATATTTTTGGAATAAATGTAATAAAATCAATGCATTTATTCTTATATTTTGTTTTATTCATACATCTTTTACAATAGAAATAAACAACATTAGTCGTGTAATTATAAAATTAGATATATATTTTCAATATATTAATTAAAGAATTAAAGAAATTAATTTAGGCGATGAATTTTCAATAGGAAAGAATTATTTTCAACGAATTCTCATCGATAATCATTTTTTACTTCTTCTTCTTTATCTTCTCCTCATACCATTGCTTACGTTGAACTAAACTAATTTTACAACGAATTCTCAGTAATTAAAGAATAGTAATAATTACTTAATTAATATTTAGTAAATATTAGTTTATTAATATATGATTAAATGATCCCTTATACATTAATAAATCTGAATTTATTTACATTAGTAATTAACTAATAAAATATAAATTAAAACCATAATTAAATCAGTCGGAACATAATAACAATTTAAATACTAAACATTTATAAAGAAAAAAAAATTATATGTTAAAAAGATATTTTTAATGTTTAATGACAAATGTCCACAAATTAATAATAAGAACTAGATAATGCGCAGAAGAGACCGAAACGTTGTTCAGGTATAAAAAGAGAATGAAGAAGTGGAAAACGGGTGAAAATTCATTTCCTGAAAATAAATATAATAAAGTTTTAACAAATAAACCCTTTGGAATTTAGTGGTAACAGTACAAATAATTATTTTATATTGACAGTTAAAAACAATTTTTTGAATAGGATAATTCAGATCCATTAAGTAAGAATATTTTTTAACAAGTAATTCTTTCATTATAATTAATTAAATAGTATATTTTATTTTTTTTTTAATTAAACCTCTTATCTCACCTTAATAAACAAAAAAAACAGTAATTTTTAATTCATATACTTCTCTCTTAGAAAAGTACTTTGCTTTAATTTTAAACCTTAAGACAGTACAAGAAGTTTAAAAACCATCTGTAATGTTTTGAATGACAGATGATGAAGCAAATTAATTTCAATTATTAATTTCTATGCGTAATAAATAGCAGAGTGTCACATAAGTGGATATTAGTCTAAGGTATCAATTTCTTTAGAGGTATAGAAAAAAAAAATTATGAATTAATTAAAGACACAAACCGTTTCTAATTATCATGAAAACATATTCACATATTAATTAAAAAAATATTCACAGAATCCGTATGACTCTATAAAAAAACAAATTATACATTAAAGTGATATATCACAATTTTTAAAACAATTAATATTTCTCTCTACTGTAATTGCATATATTGGAACATTTAATAATAGCATAATATACTATAAAACCAATGATACTTTTACTATTTTAGTAAAGTCTAATAGATAACCAATTCATGCGCTTGAAAAACCTTATTTATTTATTACATATTATTATAACCTCATTTTTCTTATGCACTAAAAATGTAAAAGAAACTCATTTTAAAAATGACCACTGGTCAGGAAAAATTACGACCTTATCTTGTAACGACCCCATGACCTTTTCCGGGTGGCACTAAGTATAAAATATAACAAGTAATATTATTTAAATACCTTGTAGTTTAAAATATGAATCCGAAGCCAATGTATTCACGAAAAATTACTATAAGGTCTCAGTCCATATAGGTTTAGGAAGCCCTCATCTAGAATAGATAAAATGCCAACTTTTTTAAGTCTTCAAGAAAAAATATACAGTTCAAGAAGACTTTATATTTCCATTACTTACACCCACGCTTGTTATACTATTATAACAACGGGTACGAAGCATATTTGAAACCAGAGATGGGCAAAAATTAGCAATTTAAAACTAATAGTTAAATTGTCTTGGATACGATATTTATTTATTATTATCAATGGTTCATTCATGAATAAGGGTCGTATCCAATAGTGTTTGAGACATAGAGTCGTCTATTTTCTTGAACATTTCATAAAATGTTGAAAGAATATTTATGAAATTATATATCTTAAAAGAATGGTGTTGATACTAAGAGATTGGAAGTTGAAGGTGAACATTATTTAAGTTTATATATAGTCTTATAATTTATTCGAGACTGGTTTTATTGTTTAAATAAAATAAATTGTATCTAATTATATTAATACTGGCCTACCCCAAGGACAATACATAAAAACAGCGTCAGTGCAGCACGCATCTAAAAACCAACATATAGTTGATGTTGACAGTACAATAATTTTATATAAAGAAAATAATGCGTTCAAATGAAAAATACTTGAGTCTATTTATATACCATAAAATATTAATTATACAGTGAATTTTAAAACAGACACAAAAAATTAAAACCACCACTGCAGAAATTTTAAGCAAAATTAATTTGTAAATAATATAGTTAAATTTTATGTTGCTACGTAATTTTAATAATAAAAGAAATAAAAATATAGACCAAAAAACAATGTGTAATAAATTTATTTGTTATAGATTTTTATCTGACCTGATTGTAAGGAAGGTTAAATAATATTGTGTGGTAATATAGTAAAGTTAATCCTTAATTAAAAGTAATAAGTATGAACAAGTGAAAAACTTATTAATAAATTACTATAATTCCCTATTGTTTTTTCAACAACCTTTTCAAAGGTTAATTTAACTGATTTTATCAGACCTGGATAAAATAGACTGAAAAAAATATTTATTGGTTTGATGTGAGGACTGAATCTACAGATACGTGTGCTACTTTATTAGTAATAAAGTTGTTTAAAATTTTTAATAAAGAGTGTATAATAAAAGCTGTTATTTAATAGATTGTCCTTGAGGATGGCCTGGATGCCCGAAACGTAGGACATTTAAAGTATCAAAAAAGTGCTTGAGATTTAACTGGATAAAATTTATTTTATTTAAATAAATTATTAAAGCTTTGATTTTGTAAGTTATCATTTTTTACGACTAAACTCCTTATTTTCCAATTGAGATCACTGAACCACACTGTAATTAGTGGTTCGAATCCGGCCTGAGGATGTCGATTTTTATTTCTGTGGCGGTTCCGCAAAATGAAAACTTGACGCTACACCATTGTTAGAATAGGGTGCTAACTTGTAGACAACCTCCCCTCTCCCCATATATCAGAAATGACCAGGAAGGGGTTAATAAAAAACTATCATTGACTTATGTTGTGACGGTAATTCAATATATAGACCTTAGCACGTGATCCTCCCAGTTTAAAAAATAAAGATAAACTTACAATGAAACTTCTCTCAACGGACTCCCCTATATAACGAAATCGGACAATTTCAATAAGGCACCGGCCACCAAGGTTTAATGTATTTGAACCCCTCTATTGCGGACCTCCCTTAACTATGTATGAGGGCACCAATTATTCTTTTTCAGGACTTTTCACTCCTCTATATCGGACACAATCCATAAAAAATGTCATAATTCCAGAATCGACCTGTATTGTCGGCAATAAGAGACATTTTTATTGAGTAGCTAGCATTCTGTGTAAGGGCACTGCATGTCAGTATGAGAATACAACATTCTAAAAAAATATATTTAAAATCCCCTCTTAAAATTTGTGGTTTAACGTTACAAGATACGTACTATCCAAATA
Source organism: Halyomorpha halys (assembly GCF_000696795.3). Taxonomy (NCBI): domain Eukaryota; kingdom Metazoa; phylum Arthropoda; class Insecta; order Hemiptera; family Pentatomidae; genus Halyomorpha; species Halyomorpha halys. Next base: position 611,522 of record NW_027113281.1, on the reverse strand, counting down.
AAAAAGTCCATAGGTCACCTATGGCTTTTCTCCGTGCCAATTTTGTACTAAATTCTAACCTTAGTCACAGGTAACCCAAAATGATCTTCAAAATTGGGCATCCTGTCCACTGATTTTCAAATTTGTATCGTGGCACAAATCTACGCGCCTTAGAAAGGCACGATTGAAACGAAATATCTCTATAGCGATGCACTGTTATAATTATTTTTATTATTATTACAACATCGCATTATTGATGGTTACCAGGAAATAATACTTCTTTATTTCTTTTAACGCGGTATGTTTGAAAACTGGCTGCTTTACACTAAATTAACCAAAGGAATAACGAAAAAACGGAAGCCGTCTCTATATGTGACGGGTATTTGATGTATTGGTATTAGTATTGGCCATTATGAAAATTTGGAGAAGTAAGTAGTAAAGTGAAGTGAAATCCTTCATTATAATTTTTATTTATTTATTTGCCCCTGATTCTGCAGAGAGTTATTCATACATTGAAGAACGACTCTCTAAATAAATTATATTTAGAATTATCATAATCAATATGATATTGAATTAAATATATACCGTTAAGTAAAGGGTTGGCTTCATGATTTAACACAAAACGTTCATACAATTTCGACGATATACCATAAATATTATTAATTTTTAACGCAGCGAAAAATTCATAAGCTGCAGTGAACTATTACTAATTATATCAATATGACTGAAATAAAAAAAAATAATGAAATAATTCAAGATGCATAACCGAGTTTGATTAAGTATGCAGGAGATAGCCCACATGAATTCGTGTAAACAAGCGTGCAGTGTTAAACAATCAAGTGACCCACTTTCCTATACATATTAAGCAGTTGTCAACAGTTTGATTAAGTTCATATACGCCGGATTGGCCAATAATAACAAAAATACTCCAGATATTAAGAGTATTAATATGGATTTTTGTTATAATATTTTTTTTTTCTTAAAATGGCTATATAAATATTTATGCTACATAGAGACATTGTGTGATATTTTTAACAGTTTTACTGTCCATACTTATAAATATATCAGTACTGCCATATATAAATATATCAATCAACTGTTTGTTTTTT
>NW_027113281.1:590374-610374 GCF_000696795.3 Halyomorpha halys | reverse complement strand
GTATTTATCTTACCCGTATTCCACATTCTATTTTACAAATCTCTAAATATTTTCCCATTTTTAAATTTCTTTATATATATTTTTTAATAAATACATATTTTTCTTAAAAGTATATATTTTCCATTCGTACCAAGTGATCAAAACTATTTTCCGTTTTTCATAAAAAATAATTTTTTATTTGATTGGTTTTAAAATTAATCATAGATAAAAATTACAACAAAGACACTAAGATCCCAGAAAATAATTGAGAACAATTTTCTTGGAAGCCTAAAATAAACTTGTACTATTATGAAAATTTATGAGCGTAGTTTTATAGAATCTATTACTTTCAAGTTTCAACCATAAGCACCTAAATCAGTGGACGAAGGAACATTTCGTGATATTTTTAACAATTTTATTGTCCACGCTTAAAAATATTTTAGTGTTTTTTCCATCTTATTTTTTAAATATTTTTCTTTGAAGTATATTTCTACCAATACTCTACATTACATTTTACATATTTCAAAATATTTTCCTGTTTTTAAATTGTTTTTTTTTTCTTTTTCTTTTTTTTTTTTTCTTTTTTTTGTACATCTTTTTCTTGTAAGTATATATTTACCTTTTCGTGCCGAGAGATCAAAACAGTTTTACATTTAAAAAAAAAAAAAAAGTTAGTAAACTGGAAAATAAAAATTAAAACAAAGATACCTAATCAGTAATAGTTCTCAATTATTTTCTGGAAAGCCTAAAATAAACATGAACTATTATGAACGTCTATGAGTGAAGATTTATAAAATCTATTGTTGGACGCAGAATCATTGGGTTGATAAAAAATCGGTTTGGAAAATACCTGTCGGCAATTTTTTAAAATAATGATGCATCAAATAAAGATATTAAAGTACCTCATACAAGTTATTATTTTCCCCTTTTAAGAGCTTCTATTGACAAGTTAAAAAGTTGTATACAATATTACTTTATTTCCATGCACTTTAAAGTTAAATATCCCCATTTTTTATATATTAAATATTTCTATGTTTTTATTATATATTTAGGTAAAAATAAACACATAGTTTTAATTTCGTCTCTTTCTTGGTTTGGTCTTGTTTAAAGGTGTAAAACCTTTCGTTCATTAACGCCGTTTTGAATTTTTTTTACATAAATAAATCCTATCTATAGTTATATTATATTTGTTTCTGTTTCCTTGAAAATGACCACCATAGTTATTCAGCAGAGTAAATTTCTCACTTTGTAGATGCACTTATTTTCCTTAATAAAAATACTTTTCTATTTCTCCTCCTCCTCTTACCCCCTCCCCCCATAAACAAATAGAAGCAGACAATGGAGTGTTATTTTGATCTTGAATATCAAGAAAGATAAATATACTGTTGAATATGGATAAGATGTGAGAAAAGGGTGATGCACTCAGAGAACAACGCTACATTTAGATAAAGCAGATTTTAGCGCACATTCCTCCAATGATAGTAAACCGAACAAACTCGTGTTTGGATAAATAAAATAAGATTTCAAATTCTCTTCTTAATAAAAAAAAAAAAATAAAATGAAACAATAATCAAATTTTAAAACATTCTGGTATTCGGGGATAAGTGTGATAATTCTATCAAAACATTATGGTATTATCTGTGCCTGAATACCAGGACCCTGTGTCATAATGAAAGCTAATAGTATTGGTTCATAATACAAGTGTAGAAACTAGTGTGCCAATGACCCTAAAACTTATACTTTTCATAATAGATAACTATCAATGATATTATAGAAGTTTAAAGTACCAAAGAAAAGTTACTATTGCACAAGCCAATGTAATTGTATTAAGTTAAATCAATAAGATTAATATTATTAGTTTATACTTTATTATAAAACAGGGCCCTGTATGTCTTAAAGGAATGGGTGGCACAGTTCATAGCGTTACCAAAGGATCTTATCATTAATTTAGAAAGAACCCAATAGATTCCTGATAATAATCAGAGTTTTAAAATTGTTACAATCAGAAAACCCCCCAAAAAATACTGACCAGTGAGAACTTGGTGCAGTAACATTAAATGTGTCAGACTCCATAGAGGGAAGTGGCTGACCCAAATAGGACAAGATTGCATTGAAAATTGTTTTTATTAATAGATTTGGGAAGTTCAGTGAAAATGCCGAATCAATCGAGGTGAAAAATCAATAATTTTTAATTTACTAGAAAAATGGTATTTAGTACTTTGAGACGAAGCTTAAAACGAATATGATTTTCTTTTTTCTAAAAAATTAAGTTTTTTCATAACTTTTTTTTTTCTTTTTTCAATAACCCATTAATTGTATCCCAAACACTCCAATCCCATATCACAGCTCTCCAAGAATGGTGTCGTAATTAGAGGATTACGATAAATCCCATCAAATCACCTTTACCCTTCGTCGTAAACCTACCGACTTCCCTACAGTTTCATTTAATAATGTTCCTCTTACCCCTGTCGAACAGATCCGCTACCTTGAACTACATTAACCTGGAATCCTCACACAAGACTGAAAATACAGGAAACTGCACGTCTATTTCGACTATTACATCACCAGACAGTCTAAACTTCCAACTCATTACAAAGGACTGATCTATATGACTGTAAAATAAGGCCAATCTTTGGACATATGGAGTTGAGCTTTGGGGCTCCACTAAAACTAAGAATTCCTCTCGTATCCAATCCTTACAATCCAAAATCCTTCGTAAAATCCTCAAGGCTCCTTACTTTGTCACAAATAAAACATACATAAAGACCTTAATGTCCCCTATGTAACCGATCTAGCCCGAACCGGATATCACTCCTTCCATTATAACCTCCCTAACCACTCAAACTCTCTAGTTTCTAACCTTGCATCCTCTTCCATTCCTGACAATCGGGGATTTCATCATCTTCAAACCTTCCTACAGAGAAAGGGAACATTTTGAAAAAAAAAAAAAAAAACTGCACATACATCGGCCCAGTAATTCAAAAGCTTATTGTGGACAAAGATTCGACCTTTTATTTGCATAGACTTCCTTATTTATTCATTACTCGTGAAGATGACTCTGATGTAATAGTGAAATATAGGAAGATACTTAGCCACTCTCAGGGACAAGGTAACATCAGTTACAAGGCTTCGTGAGGAGAGCTGTTTCAAAAGATATGCAGCACGACCCTAAACTATGACTCTAACCTAAAGGAGGATGTGCACGAGTCACAATTACAGTTAAAATATAGACACTGGATCATGTGCTTTAAATAGAATATTAAAATAAAGAATGAGGTACGTTCAATTGGTTGATTTCTTCAATCAGTATTCCGAGAAGTTCTTTCATTATGCGGATGAATAGCTGAACCAAGAGATGTTTCGAATTGATTGCTTCATAGAGGCTCAATGGTCCATTATTATGATCTCCCTGGGGATTACAATTCAATTCTAGAATGAATATACTCTTATGCCTTCCTAAAAATAATCATTTTAAGCTTCTTAACTTTTTCATAAAAAGTTTGTTAGTTAAATTTCGTAAAATTTCACATGTCGCAAAAAAAAAAATACACATTTATATAAATAATACTCCAAATAATAGTATTAACTATTTGCTAAGGCCAGGAAATCAATCTAGGAAAATCAAACACCCTTTAAACTTCAATTATCTTTTATTTTTTCATTGACGTTTTAACCAATTTAATAATAATTTACATCCGTTTTCAAACCTAGTGTTAAGTCGACACTTGTTTAATTGTCGATAAATTGTATTGTATCAAATTTTTTTTCGATGGTCTTGTATTCGACGATTCGGTCATCTCTCCTTTCCATAATACAGTTTGATGGAATACAACTAGACGAGTGCCGAACAGTAAGGTTCAAAAATGAACAAAAATCAGTCCCAAACACCATCCGATGAATAAATAAAATATATTTTGAGTTTTAAGAATGTTTAATTTTCTTTAAAGTTGGTACATAGAAGAATATATAAGCCTTAGAAAATACTTTATACTTTTATTTTGAGTATTATAATTATGGAGAGAGAACTTGACCGTATCAAATACGAGGTCATCGAAAAATTGTCGACAATTATAAATATATTAATTACAATGACAAGAATTTATAATTTGATGAAGTACAATTTATTGCCACTTATACGATTTCCTAACTAGGAATTAGGTTTGAAAATAAAAATAAGTCCGAAACATTACCTACTTAATGAATAAATAAAAGATAATTTAAATTTCAAGGGTATGGTCCAAAAAGTTAGTACTTAGAATAGTAATATAAAATAATACTATAAAACAATGAATCTCAAATTATTTATTTTGGGGTCAAACTAAAATTATTGAAAAAAAAAAACATAATTCTCTTAGTTCTCGGTTCCTAAAGTATGCATTCAGGGGTATTGCAAAAACATGCCATTTTCTCAACATTTTACAAAAAAAAAAACAGGAAAAATATTAAAAATTAAAATAGCCATTTTTTTTTGTTTAATTACGTCTCGGTCATCCATTCTTGTGCAGTTGTTTATAATTTATGGAGGTAAATCATACTTGTCCATGTTCATGCCTCTAGACGCCCTATTTTTTTTCTTTTTTTTTAAAGCAATCCACAGAGAAGTTTGCCTATCTGTGTAAACAACCTATTCCATCCATAGTGAGGGGGCTAATTTTTTTCATTTTGTGGGACCTCCACTTAAAGAAAAAATGCCAACGCCCCTCAGGCCGGATTAGAACCAGCGCCAGCCGCAGATCACAGAACGATAGATTTAGGCCTAACCATCTGAGATACGGACGTCCACTAAATTTCTTTAAAGCAAATTACAGTATATCATTCACTTTACATCGTTTTTTTTTTCTTTTTCTGCAGATTTAACCGCTCTAATGATTATTGGGCCGGTATTTTTATTTTGTTTTAGCCCAACAAACATGCAAAATTTTTTTTTATAACCACCGCCCTAGTTGTTATTATTATAGTTACTATAATTTATTTATGAAAAAATAAACCATACTAGTAAATACAATAGAAACTTTTAGAACAGACAATTATAAGTAATACAACATTAAAATAATTTGTATTTCCTTTTGTTTTAATTTGTTATTTTATTTAATTTAATAATTATCTAAATATAAAATTTAATTATTTAAATATTGAACCCAACCCTGAACAAATTAATATGTAATAGACAAGATAGGACGGACTATTGGATCATATCGACTGTGTCAAACAATATCATTCCTATAAACCTTTCTTAAGCTGTACGAAGTACTAACTTATTAAATAACTTAACTAACTTGACTTATTATTATTCTTTTTTTAATTTAAATGAACTTACTTAATGAATATTAATTAATTTACTTAATGAATAATTAATTAAAAAATCAAATGAACTGTTCATTTTGAGAGATCCCATAGAAACTGAGATCAAATAGTAACTGTTCGAGGCAAAACAAAGCAACAAGATAATTAAAATGTGACTAATTCTAAACCTATACATTTTTGTAATGTAAATCAGAGCCATTATAGTATTTAAAGTTAAAATTGGTTAATTTATTAAGTTTCTCATATTGTTTAATTTTATGGAAATAAGAGAGGTAACAATTACCAATTAAAATATAAAAAGGACTGATAATTAAAATTTGATTGCCTCTGAACATATTATGTTATTGCATTAACGTTTGTCTAAGTAAATTGAATAATTTTTTTAAATCATACTACTTTCTCATATTATAAATCGTTTCGGATTATTTAAAATTAGCTTTATTAATAACGTATTGAAAATTATTTAAAGTACTTTTATTATAAAAAGTATCCGGTTTAAAGTACTATTTAAAGTTTCCAATTTGGGTAATACAACCTTTCAAAATAATTATCAGATATATTATCATCGTTTAAATTTATAGGTGTCAATGACATGTAAGTGCTATCAACGAATCTATTGTTTCTCAATCGCTCCAATTTCACATCAAAATCCGAGAAGAATAATGTCAAAATTGCAAGATCAATGCCACATAGTATTCTTTAATAATACTCAACTTATCCCTATAGAACAGATCCACTACCAAAGACTAACTACATTTAGACAAACGACAAATTTGGAATCCTCACACATGACTGAAAAAACGGAAAACTGCTCCTTGATAAGGAATATTTGACTTACAGGACAAACTGTCTAGATTTTCAATTAATTACACAAGACTTATTTACTTGATCATAATAAGGCCTACTGGACTTCCAGAGTAGAGCTTCGTGGCTCCACTAAGTCATCGAATTCGTCTGGAATCCATTATAATCCAAAATCCTTAATTCTCCTTACATTGTAACAAATAAAATCATCCATAAGAACCTCGATATCCCATATGTTGCCAATTTGGCCAAAACCCCATACCAATCCTTCCATGATAAACTCTTTAACCACTCAAACCTACTTGTTTCTAAACTGCCTTCGTCTTCATTATCTGATAATCCTCCTAGGCGTCTGTAAAGAGCATGGCCTCTAGATCTTCTCTAGAAATGTTATGGGAGCTATACCAATGGCATTTCCCCGCGAAACTGTATCTAGTTGCTGTAACATATCACATTTACTCATTGTATATTTATTAAAAACATTTGTAAAGTCCAGGGAAGAAATGCAAACAAAAAAATTGAATCAATAGGTATTTGTGTTAATAACTTGAAAAAATACAAAATAAAAAACTCTGGAAATTTCTCTGGAAACTTAAAGGATTCCTCAAACATATGATCCCAAAACACGATTCTACGTAAACAGAATGTAAATAAATTTTAAATACCCCCCTATGACTGACTAAAGGGTATAATATTATATAACATTTTTAATTTTTAATTATTTTAATTATACACAATTTTAATTTTTAATTTTTAATCGAAAAATAATATGTATTTGGTATCATTTTATTTAATTAAATTACAATGAAGATTTTAATTTAATTAAAAATGAGGTCACATTTAGATTTATAGTGCATAAACCAAAAGTTGATGTTTTTGCAGTTAAAACACTAAGACGTAAATGTTGTAATGTGAGTAAATGTTGAAAAAAAATTGGAGTTATGTATGAAAATCAAATTTTTTTAGAAGAGTAATAAAAATAAATTCTAATTTTGAGAAATTATTGTTTTTTTTTTAAGTATTAAGGTATGACCATATTTACAAATAAAAAATTATAAATCATAAAAGTTTATGAGTTAAATTGAACTGATTACGTTAATGGTCGAATATTCAACAAATGATTACAGAGTTACTTTTAACCCTCTCGCTATTTTTACATTTCAAATATACAAATATAAAAAAAAAAAAAAAAAGGAAGAAATCCCACTAAACCTCCTTCGCATTTCTAACAATTTTAAACACATTACAAACAAAAGAGCTGCCAAAATTACTGATTCGAAGTATCTTACGTGTATGCTTGAAGATATAAACAAACAATAGACTCTATTTTGAACAAAACTATTACATTTAACCTACATAAAATCAAACAACAATACAGAAAAAAAAACATTTAGTTTCTAAATCCGAAAGTTAGAATAAATATCTACGTCGTAAATTACACTACAGCATATTAAGATCTTTCTTTACAAGCTACGTAAAGCTTGTTTTGTGTACAGGAAATTTCGCTTTTTTCAGATTCAGTCGAGGTTTTTGGTATTTTATGAATACAATATACTCTAGGATAAATATTTGTGTGTGAATGTAACTGAACTGCTGAGGAAAAAATACATCATGACAGGTGTTGGGTACAAATTTTAGGAACGACCTCGAGAAGACTTATTTTTGACTAGAACTATGTCAACTTACAGCCAACCCAAGTAAGGATTGATTATTAAAGATGGATAGTAATGATAAAATATTTAAGTTTCGAACCAGCAGTTATTATATTAATAGGGATATTTGTTTAATGAGTAATAATTGAGGATGTGCAATAAGAAATCATACTACAAGAGTTACATTTCAGCTATGAACGAACATTTATGTTTGTTAAAGATTCGCGCTTGTTTTTTTATTAATTTGGTCGATGATTTAGTCTTATATCTAAAATCTATCGCTATTTTTCGGAACATTGTTCTTTAAGAGAAAGAAATAGAAAGAGAAAACTTTATTCTGAAACGCAGTGCCGCCCAACTCCATTGGGTGCATAGAATACTAAAACTAGCTGGACAATTACTTATCCTCATATTACATGGGCATATACAGTAAATATAAGAATATATAATAGTAGAACGTGATTTTTTTCTACTTCTTCAATATTTTTATTTTTTAAAGACTGTCTAATGGTTTCTAAGATATATTTTTTCATAAATCAAATAGTTTGTCCGAACAACTACAAATCCACATTTTGTGAATTTATTTTGGCAAATTTAAAATAAACTACTACTCCTACGAAGATAAACATCATATACTACATTGTAATATATTCAACCAGCTTTAATTTAAGTGTTGGCAGACATCTTTACGTTTGACTGTTCCTGAGATATATTTATATTTACAGGATTGTAAGCATCAACTAATAATGTTGGTTTATTCCTCCAATTATAACACACAACTAATTTTCTGGAACTTTAATCTATATATATAATGGGAATAGTACGTATAGTAGGTATCTTTGTCCACAATAAAGTTTTTAATTAGTGGACCGATTTACGTGAAATTAATTCTTCCTGTCGCCATGGAAAGGTTTAAATATAATAAAATCCCCGAAAAACGTTATGAATAAAATTGAGCTTTTTTGGTTTTAAGCTCAGAAAATATACCTTTTTTTCACTGTTATAGCACACCTATATTATATCTATGAAAAATTATAATAACATAATGTAGCTCGGAGTAAAATAGGTCAGTAATTTTTTTTTTAGATAACACCATTTCATATTCGTTTTTATTGTCCCCTCAAACTACCAAATACGATTTTTCAAAGAAATAAAAAAATGAGATTTTTTTCATCTCAATTTATTCGAGTTTTTTTTTTCTTCTGGTGACTATTGTTCATATGATCGTTCATACTCTTCATTTTATCCGATTTCAACGTTAACAGAACTGTTGCGAAGCTGAATGTCTGTTCTTTCAACCTGTAACGACTAAATAAATATTTAATGCCCTTATAAGGGCGAAATATGGGTTTCAAATAGGGTAAATTCACACGTTTTATCTTATAATTTGTTTAATTAGACCCGGTTGGTGCCCTATGGTGCAGTTTATAGAGCCATAAACCACTGCCAAGTTTGATGTAGATTGGTATAGCCGTTTTGAAGTTATTTACATTTTTTTTAAAAAATCAAAGACGGAAGGAAATAGGGGAGTAGGGCGAAAATCTCGGACTAAAAAATTTTATTTTCGGATTTTTTGGAAAATTCGTATCCAAGGGTTTCTTGTGATGCTAAAAACTAATATCAACTTTGTTTCACTCCTAAAAAATATTTTACCACACTTTCATAGGTCAGTCGGTCTCAATTGTTTCAATATTTTGAAAATTTCGAGGAACAGGTAGGGTTTTTATTCAAAAACTGTTTATATTTTAGGTAGCATATACATGATAATATAATAGATTATAAAATTGTCTTAAATAGTAAGAAAAAATCACCTAAATCGGACTATTACTAACCATTGACACAGCGAGGTTAGTTGTTATCAAATACGTTACCGTAGTTACCGTCTTATCACATGATCTATATATATAAAAGGAAATGGTCGAATCTTTTTCCACAACAAACTTTCGAATTACTGGACTTTTTTTTACTCCTAACAAATATTTTACCGTTCTTTGATATGTCAATCAGACTTTGTTGTTTGACTATAGTACTAATATTGAAGCACAGTGAGAGATGATATTCAATAACTATTTACGTTAATAAATCTTAATGTTACTTATAATCATTTTCATGATTTACCTTACTTAAACTACAATAAAGTTTGCTGTAGATAGGTTCAACAAAGTTTAAGTTATTTTTATTTTTTAATAAAATTTCTGCCTCGCTTAAATATAGCATGTATTGGTTCAAATTATGTTACCAAACCATAATAACAAAGTATTTCTAACTTTTCATTTTATCTAAACATAATAATTTATAAGAAACTATTAATTGTGTTCATTAAATCTATATACATTCTCAAATATAGCAAAAGCATAGCCGGGCCATCTAATTAAATCTAAACAGAAGTTCTTGAACACATAAATAATTTTTTATTGTTTCACTGCTATAACCGAAAACTTCCTGATCACTTAATTCAAATTAATGTCTCGATATATCTCCAATGAATTTTTTTCTTCCATCGCTATCTTCTACAAGGGCGTACCCAGGATCAAAACTAGGCATCTACCCCTTCCTACCCTCCACCGAGAACTCCCATGATCGTCCAACCTTCTACTTAAATAAAGAATTAGTTTCTAGTCTATTTTTTTTGTTTTTATCCCCATATTCCTTTTTTAACTCAATCTTCCACGAAAGGAAGTTGTATGCAACAGCCATTCGTTTTCCTTGTAACACAGAGTAGGGTCAAAGCTTTAAAAATAGATTTAATATTCCTCTACTAATGCTTTAACTTCAAAGTTTCATATACAGAACAGCTTTTTCGGAGCGGAGTGGGTTTGATATCCGCATGAGTGAGACAAAATTCAGATTATTAGCCATGGGGAGGTTTAAAAACACTAAAATCCTCGAATTCCTAGATGGAAAAGTTAAGAACAAAATTAAGCATTTTTGTTTTGTAGCCCAGAAAGCATACGGTTTTTTCACATTTCCGAAGAATAAAAAAAGTATTACTGATTTTAATAAGCTATATTATGTTTACAAAAAAATTTAAAAATATAACGTGGCATGGGGTAAAGTAGGACAACAAAATTTTTTTCAATTTTTTTCTAATTCATCACTAGACCATATCAATGAGATTATAATACTGCATTGCCATCGGATTTAGGAATTTGTATCACATTTCATCTTGGCTAGGAAATCGAATCAGAAGTGAACGAAAATACGATTACAATTTTACAATAGGCAGAAGTTTTTTTTAAAATTATTTATTTAATGTAATTTACAACTGTACAAAATAATACAATAGGTAAATATGTAGTATGTTTCATATACACTTGAAAATCTTGGGAAGGAACCACCCATTGGTGGTACTTCAAACATTAATTTAAATTAGAAGGTCCCGTGGCCATCTTCTTTTCAGACGCCTCGGAGGATTATCAGGGATTGTTAAGGATGAAAGATTAAGAATTAATGGGTTAGGACGGTTAAGGAGTTTAGAATGAAAAGACGCATATCTGTTTTGGATCAAATCTGCAACGAATGGGATGTTAAGGTAACGATAGTCAGAAGTAAAACCAAATTAAAGCGTTTAATAGTTTAACCATAAGGCTGCTAAATTTTAGTTATTTATTTTAAAGATTGAATGACGCTAAAATATACTAATTTTTGCAAAATGGTGGTTTCAGCTTTTCAATCTCAGCGCAACTTATTCATTGTAAAAAAATTCACACACCACTACCTAGATTGACGGAGAGTTATGAACCACACCTCTGTTCGAAAAATCCTTTTGATAATAGGGTCAGACAGAACCTAGCGAATCATAGACCGTAGAATAGTATAATAAAAACGTTTACCGCAGTATCAGGCTGTGATAATATATCAAACCTACTTCCGAGAACCAGTATCATTAGAAGGTCATGTAATTATCACTTCTAGTTCACATAACTGTAAAGTTAAAAAGTGAATATTTAAATATAAACGCCTGAGTTCCTCTCGTCCTCATTGCAGCCGCTGCATACCAAATCAAATGCCAGCGACATAGCTATTTGGCGATCTGTGTTCATAAGGATTCTATGAATTATTTATAGCCGACAAGCTGGTAGAGTTGACTTGCCAGATGGCTGTTATATCAGTCAATTTTCCTTTAGTTTTAATTCCGTAATATTCGCAAAACCAGAGATGTCGTCATGGGTAATAAAGAGGGTCGTTAACCTACAATAAATTAAAACCTAAAAAGATAGGAGATTTCAGATACTGGGATGCTCAATGAATTTAAGAGATTGCGATGTCTTTGAAGTTAAGAAATTGTGCTTTTATCTGTACAATGCTTTATTTGAATAGGAACGAAAATTGATACATCGCTTCCTTTGAATTGTACCACATCTGACAAAAAAAAGATTTATTAAAGTAATTGCAGTCTATCTTTAGAATACGTCCAATTCTAAATAAAATCTAAACATTTTTTTGTCAGACATCCCACTATTCAATTATTGACATTTAAACTTTCGCGACCTAGCAGTAAAATTTCATATTTAAGAGAGTTGGAAAATTGAATTATATATAAATAAAGTTGTCTACGTATCATGGGTATTGCGAGTAGTGTGTAGTTGTTGCGCCATGTTCATTTCCAAAGTATATCAATATAAAATTTGTGATTGAAAATTTTTTAATTTTAATAATGACTTAAAAAAAAAAATGATTCCATAAATTAATTATAAACTATTGGCTAAATAAATTGATATTACGTCTTTGATTACTAAATTTGCTAGTAAACCTCTTAATATAAATTAATAATATCATTGATTTATTACAACATCTAATTTTTAATCCTCATACTGTAAACATTTATAGAAGAAACAAAAATATATTTATTTATTATAAAATTTATTACAATCGTATTAAACAACTATATTTGATAAACATCAACTAAACCTTGTGTTTTTCTTTTTTTTTTTTTTTGCTATTTTTTCAATTCCTATGGGTTACACCTATTTAATAACAAAACACCCAATATACCATAATATAAACAAACAACAATTTATAGTAATTTGGCAACCAAGCCATTGTTAGTGAATTTAGGTTCATATATCATCTACTTGGCCAGTAGTATTTCCCACAGATATAGAGCGTGTCCTAGCCGATGCCAGCAAGAAAAGCTGACATAATAGTAATTAATATCTATGAATACCTTTCTTTTTATTTTATATATTCTTAGCTAAACTAAACTTTTATAAAACACATTAATAAAATTCAAATAAAACATTAATAATAAATTATTTTTATAATCAATAAAATAAAATAATTGTAATAATTAGTAGAATAAGTTTTAAAAAATCTTCTTACTGTAGTATGTAGTATTATCTTTAAGTAAGAAAAATTCCGTAATGTCTTAGCTAAAAGGAAACTTTATCAAGAACCCAAGGTCGCAGATTTACGTTTCCACCACCCAACATTATTTGTTCTAAATAATTTAATTTGTGGACTGTAATAGCTCACTCTATTATATATTTCATCTGTAACAGTAAAATAGAATAAAAATTCGAACACTCAAACTTATTTATTTTTATTCTTAGCGGGAGGCTCTTATCCACAATAAGTGGCCAAATGCTTTATGGTTTTCAGTGAAATAAATTTCGTCATTAGGAGACGATAAAGTATTTTTTTCTACTTAAAGATCCAAACGTCTAACTTAGACATACATAATACAAGAGAAAAAAGTCATAAGGTCGGTTTACATTCGAGTTTCTGTACTACTTAAGTTACCTAAATATCTACTTCGTGGTCTTACGCAAGCGCATGTCAATTATTGTACATTTAACCACCATGTAGACAAGCTTTGCAGATTTATTTTTAAACTTAAATTCGTTTTTTCTTGTTTGTTAATAAGATCGAAATAAATAAAAAGTGGACCCCTCGACTACTGGTAAAATATTAATTTTAAACTTGTTTAACTCAGTAAAGTAAAAAATTTAGATAAATTTCATCATGCTTATTACGCAATAATGCATTTTTTTTCATCAATTGTATTTCCTTTCTTCAAAGTAAAATCATTTCATTGACACTAGGAAAAATAAAATATAAATACGGATTTGCAAAGGGAGTATTGGTATCACGATTTCTAATTGGATTTTATAATATTAAATCTATAAAAAATAAAACAATTCTAGCTGGTATGGCATATATCCACTTATCAGTCCCTGCTGATTTCGACTTCAAAACAATTCACTTTTTTTTTATCTACACGTGTAACATGATTCAGTGCAATTATAAACTTCGGCAGTTTTTTTTTTTTTTTTTCATTTCATTTCTAAGTAATTCAATTTAAAAGTAAAAGAATTTAAAAAGTTACAGCAAACAGGATAAATCATGATTTTTCAAATTCTTTTCACTCTTTGATCAATAGGCAATAAATAATAAAGTAATCCATTTTATCATTAAGCAAGCATAGGAATTTTATAATAAAGACTCTCTATTCTTATTTTGCTATTGAACTCATAATTTATTACCTATTTTTATTTACGATGTATACAAATTATTATATTAATATCATTATTATCCATTTTAGTTTATACTTCATTATATTTTTATCGTCACTAATTTTAATTAAATTTATATTTTTATTTAATATTAATATTAATATCGTATATATGGTACGATTTACTACTACAGCTCTAATACCTATTGCCCTTGAGTGTGGTAGATTTTATTATCTCATTAAAAGTTTAATAAATTAAAAAAATTCATAATACATAAAGTTTTTTAAAACCTTTGAAAACTAAAGAATTTTATGATGGAGGGAACAAAGCCCGACCTCGTAATTTGTTATGTAATGTTTTGTTTTTTTAAATACTCTAATAATTTATGAAGTTTTAAAGGGATAAATGTAATTTCAGTATTTAGCCGGAAAAATATTTAATGACTGCTGTTAGAGATGTAGATTTACGACTGGTACAATGGCAAGCAACAATAGATGTTTTCTAAACTACTCTGACAAAATTGTCAAACCATAGCATGACATTCTAATTTTATTGCAGAGGTCACCGCCTGTGCTCACAACAGCACAACTAAGCTTCAGTTAATCAAGTTTCCAGATATTTTAGTAAAATCTTATTGTTTGTTTATATATTTTATATTTGTTAAAATGTATATCTTTTTAATCATTATAAATAGATCATTATACTACCACACTTTATCATAAAACAAAATTGGTCCTATATTCACACTTAAGACTAACCTTCAGTTCCTTACATTCCACAATTTATATCACTATTAATTAAATTATTTGAAATAGTTTTTTTTATATAGAAATTTAATATTTAGTTTAGTCTAGGGCAGTTAAAGAAAAAAATTATGTTACAATTTGTTTTTTTTAATTAAACTAACAAACATGTTCTCAGACCTGATAATTTTTATGATAACTACAAAAACACTATATTTTTTCTGCTATCTTCGTTTACAAGGAGGTTTATATAGTTATATATGTATATAATTGTTTGTTAATAATGAAAGAAAATGAGAAATAAATTAAATATCATCTATCTACGGTGGGGAATGAAACTGGTGAATAAAAATCGGCGGCTATTGTCAAATAAAACGAGGGTGGTAAACATTTTTATTTTTCGCCATTAATGGTGAACGTGATCTTCCTTCAAAACCATGATTAAATCATTAGTTTCGTTGAAGCATTAAGTACCGCCAAAAAACACCTTAAGAAAATCACACAGTTTCTTCTATAACAATCGTATTTTTTTTTTCTGAAAAAAAATTACAATCCTTTTTGATCAGATAATAATATCCTCGGTCGGTGACTAGAATAAAAACACAAAAATTACAAGAATAAAATATCGATCTTGATTCTTAAATAAATTTAATTTGGTCAAAAATCAAGGAATTTCTAGTTGCTGCAGATTGGAAAAAGAAAAGATAAGAAAAAAAAAATGATGCGAAAATCATCGAAGTATTATTTTGTAAAAGTTGGGAAATGTATTTCATACTTAAGATTGATTTTGGAATTTCCTACATTAGTCTTTAACAGACGAATTATATCTTAAATTACTAAAAGTATAAAATATTGAGAGTAAAGTTTATTCTTACTTAATCAGTTTTGTGAAGTCACCCAAATCCAACCCCAGATGTTAGCTTCCCTTGATAGGCTTGAAGGTATGAATTGTTTCATGAAGAAACAAATGGAACTGTGTCACACAATCGTTACTAGTAATTATGTAAATATGAGGACATATTGTTAAAGAGCCCGCATTAAGTCGACAGCTGCTAAGTGGAACTGGGCGTAGACTAACGTAAGACTACTGTGGCATTAACATCGCAGATTTATGTTCTCATCGTTGGATGAAAAATACTCGAATTTTATGTTTGATACTTAAATGTGATACCTAACATTATTTATTCGCCCAGAGTAACTTACTACTGGTGGGAGGCAATAGTCTGGCTAGTGGGTACAGTAGTCTAGATTGCCACCTCCTACTAACCAGAGTGGAAGCGTCAAGATTCATTTATCGAGACTGCCAAGAGATAAATATTTAACTGCTCCAGATGGGTATCGAACCCACAACGCTCTGAGCTAGGTACACTCACCCCAACCTCTCGCCCGTCTCCAAAGATACTAAGTAGAGACACTAACTAAATTTGTAAAACTATATCTTATGTATAAAATTACGTAGACATATTCTATACAGTAATTAAAAAGAGCTAAAAGTAAACAAAAACTATTCTTATGACATAATTGGTAGATTCCAAAATCAATGCTCAAGTCTCCAAGACGACAGAAAATATTCAACCAGTCAGAGTTTCGCCAATTCATCGATCACTGGAATAGAAAAAAGATGAAATCACATAAATAAAGAGATTTTGTTTAAAAATGGCGGTCAATTAGACATTTTAACGACATTACACGCATAGCTCAGCTATTAATGAAAATGGGAGAAAAAAAAAAGCTTCAGTTTAATATTTTAAACGACAAACATTCGGAATCAATCAATAAAAATGGAAAATTTACCAAAAAAAAAACAATCCATCCAAAGAAGTAAAAACGGATTTTTAAGGAATCAATATCCCAAAAAATATTAGGATATTGGACGGTATCTCAGATTTTAATTATATTTTGTTTAGTAGCGTTTTGACATTTTTATTTCTATAAACTATAGCTGTTATTTCAAAGTAATTAAATTCTCTGAAAAAAATAATCATCGAAATAGTTAGCAAAGATACGACATATTAGACTATTGTTTTTAAAAGTATTTGACCAGA
The DNA here is from genome assembly GCF_000696795.3 of Halyomorpha halys. Classification (NCBI taxonomy): domain Eukaryota; kingdom Metazoa; phylum Arthropoda; class Insecta; order Hemiptera; family Pentatomidae; genus Halyomorpha; species Halyomorpha halys. Next base: position 593,392 of record NW_027113281.1, on the reverse strand, counting down.
TTCGTATGGAAACCCGTTTGGTTTTCAATTTCATTTTATAACTAAAAAAATAAACATTTTGATGCTAATTTATCTCATTCTAGATAAATAAATCCTCTAAAGACGATCTTTACATATATTAGGACTAAGAAACAGCCAAAATATTTAGTATTGAATTTTGTACTAAAAACGATTAAGAGAATGGATTTGATTGGACACACCAGATATTTAATTGTTGAAAATTTATTTAATTTAAAGTGATTGCCATAGAATTAATTAACCTAACGTAAAATATTTAATTATTCATCTTAAAAATAATTAATTCAAATAATATTTCATTATGTAATAATTTGCAGCGTTTTCTTTCTATACAAAGATAAAATTAGAAATTTCTTTTCCCTTTATTGATAAATTTTATTTCATTGTGTAATATTACATTATATCATATTTACAAACAATGGTAATAACAATTTTTTTCTAATTAATTTTTCTTGTATTTATAGTTAACTAGTGGGGTAACGCGCCTGCCTGCCAACCTAAAGATTGTGAGTTCCAGCCCCGGCCCTGTCCGGGATTTTTTCAAGCATAAAATAATACAATTCTCACTCGCAGCCTTCCCCCGGGCATTTGTGAGGCCCGGTAGCCAATGGGTGGCACTCACAAAATAGGCGTGGGAGTGACGAACCCACCCTGCGAAAACCACATCACGAAACACGCGATGTATTTCCTAAGTACATCGCGCGAGGTCTTGGACCTCCACGGTCTGTCGCGCCAATAATAATAATAGTTAACTATGACGTTCATTTATACTTATAGCGTATTATACTTTATATTTATCGTTTACACTGGAATTATTTGTTTATATTATATAATGATTTATGTTTCTGTATAATTAAGTTAACTATAAATATGAATTATTATATTACAATATTAAAGTATATACTTACATAATATAAAACGACTTTTATAATAGTTTGTACACTATAAACTGCGTTATTTACATTACTGGATTCCTATCTGAGTTTTCAATTTCGACATCCAATATTATAATCTTAAGAAGGTCAAGTAGCAGCAAATAGTCCTTAAATCTATTAATATTATACCCTTAAGTACCAAATCAATGTACAACAATTTATTAATTCCGTATTCCACCTCCATAGATGAATGGATTAGAGATGTTCTTTTTTGGTAACCAGGGAAAGCAAGTAAAATCCCTTTGTACGTGAAGAAAACTGGTTTAATAACTAAAAAATTAGCAGTAATGGAAGAAGTTGAAGGAAGTTTTAATCTTAAACCGATATGAAGCGCCCTATGAAATATTTGTTAGATAAATTATGACCTAAAATATTTCCTGGAAGAAACTCTATCCCAAGTGAAGCTGCGCAAAAACTTGAGTGCAGGAAGCCGTGAGTTCATTCATATTTATTGACTCTAACGGTGGGCATTGAAGAGGCCCTGCCCTAACGAGTATGGAAATTACCGTCAAGGAAAAGCTTTCATTAAGTAACATCTTAAATTTAGATATGAATATTTTCAGATATGTTTTTCTTTAAATTCTTCAACGCTCATCGATTGGCCTCTAAGAAACATATAATCTGGCTACCATTAATAGGTCTTGCGAAATGAGACTTTCTGAGAGCCACCTTGGAATTCCAGGAGCCAGCAGGGCACGTGCTTGGGGTTTCTACTCAGCCCCATCTTATGTGATCTTGATTTTTCTGTTTGGCTCCATTGTTCTTCTAATTCCACCATTGTCCGTCCATTAGGAGCCCTGTAGAAGGAGAATACTTCTGAAAATGTTTTAGCACTTTCTATTCTGGTAAGTCATTACAAAAATACAGTTTACAATGAAGGAGTCAGCATTCTTACGATTCCAACCTCTTGACATACTTAAGAGAAACTTAGACGTTTAGAAAACATCCTTACTTAAGGACCAACAGCCTTACTTAACATTTACTTATTTCGAAAAACTTATTTTTAAAAAATGTTGTGGTCCCCCATAATCCAAGGGCAGATTGTCTTCCCAAACAATCGGACGGCTCTCCATCAATTTTTAGAGATATATGAATATATAATTGTTATTCAGGAATTGAAAAGGACGAATCAAGAAAGTAAAAGTACAATAAATTATGTAACAATGTAATAACAGTTTAACCCAACACGAAGGTAATAAGAGCTTAGAAGTAGATTCGATGGTAACTTGTTTTATGATTTTCAAAAAAGAAATAAGATTCAACTTATTAACATTTACTGTAAAAAAAATAATTAAAGACACTAATGTTGGTTATAATAGCTTTAAAGTAATACTTATGAGAAAGATACAGCAGAACGTTTTTAGAAGAACATTTCTATATCATGTTTCAAATAGATGTTACACAAAATTAAATAGATTACATTTTATTCATTTTTATCTCACAACCTTTACCGAAAAAATATATATATTGCAAGGTTTTAGACGAACCAAAAAAAAACAAAACAAAAACAATTCCTTCAAAACTTTATATCAGATCTTTTAAGAATGGACTAAAACTGCAGCCGAGAAGATAATGAATTTCAACCTTGAATTACAATAGAATTCCGATACTCAAAGAATTTTTAATTTGGTGAAACATTAAAAAATCCAATCTGGTTCTCAAATATTTTTCAATTAGAAAATTAGCAGTCTCTCAGCATTCCTTCAACTTTACACTCATCCCTCATAGTTGCGATGCATTTTAAAAATCATTTTTCTTTAATATTTAAGTATTTGAGTGAGTATAACTGAAATATATATAACATATTTCTACCCTAAACTTTTGTACATCTTTAATAAATTTTATCTCTTAAGACACCTAAATATGTTTTCCAATATTTTAGATTTGGTGTTCATATATTTTCGCCTTATTATTTGTCCCTTTTTTTAATTTAATTAATTTTTCATTTAAATTGTGAGTTATTTTTGAAAAGCAATCCGATATATTGATATGTATGAGAGGTACCAGCTGGGGTTTTGTAACTTAAAATAATTTCTTTTGTCGGCATGAAAAAGGTACCGCCGGA
>NW_027113281.1:562608-590069 GCF_000696795.3 Halyomorpha halys | reverse complement strand
CTTCAAAGAAGAAACTGTGAAAGATGAAAGGGAGGACTTTCGTCGAAGATCATTGGACCTTCTCACCCCCGCTTAAAATAGAGGACCCAATCAGAGGACAGAAATCAAAAGAAGGAGGAGTCAGAAGGAGGGGGGGGGAAAGGTAACAAAAGGGCAGGAAAAAGAGATTTTGAACACAGTCCGTGAAGGAGTCCGGGAGTAAGGACAGTCAGGAAGGGACAGTCAAGGAGAAAAAAGCAGAGGAGACAGTCAACCACAGTCCAGGAAGGAGTCAGGAGTCAGTGAGGACAGTCTAAGGGGGACAGTCCGTGAAGGAGTCAAGAAGGGACAGTCAAGAAGACACAGTCAAGAAGGGACAGTCAAGGAGAGACAGGAAGGAGACACAAGCTGGGAGAGATGATAGCCTGATAGAGCCGGACGAAAGAGAGAGCAGCAGCCAAGAGGCCATATGAACGCCCTTACACGACAACCACCGACAAGCCTGCCGATGTGCCGAAATAAGTAAGACCTTTTCTGTTGTTATTTGAATGGCAAGGATAGAATTAGTAACTTAGAGTCAGTATAAATATCAAATATCCCAACTGGTACTTCTCAATTCATTATCTTATAATTAAAGTATAAGGATATAAGTTTACCATGCTCACTCATAATAGTATTCTTGATAATGTGTATATAATTGTAAATATAAAACATGTAACAGGGACTTTACTTTATAATTAATAATCCCTGCATGCCACCTCATATGTATATATAGCATAGTAAATTGGTGAACACGATACCGTTGGAAAGGAACTCCAATCATTAATTATGATATTCATATCTAGCATACCACGGCGAAGGGGTTGAATCAGCCAGATGGTGCTAGGGGTTGAATTAAATATAGCGCATCCCTTTTTCAGTCAGTTCCCATCAGGAACCGATAGAGATACATAATACAAATGAATACAAAATAAATACATTAAGCTATGAATAAATTTAAATATAATACCTGTACGGGGAACCCCCAGTCGGGCTTAGAAACCCCGAGCCCCGTACACGGCAATATTTAAATCATAAACCTCTTGTCAACAATGTATTGAGCTTTGAAGTTGGTTGTTCTCTATAAAATGAATTTCATTGAGTTGAGGTGAGTTTTTTTTTGTTTTTTTTAACGAAATGAATTATTTCTGAAACGAAAAAAAAACATTTTGATATTGAATTCCTCATATCATATCATAAAGAAATTGAAAGACGGCCCCGTGTATTCCTTCTATACTCCATAAGGTAAAGTTATTCTCCATTGACCTTCAACCTTCGAAGTTGAATAGAAAACCACAGCAACTATTAAAACATGATTGCAGTTTTTTTCTTCTATTTATAGCCATTACATCATAAAAGTAAATAGGTTTCTTTAGTTATCATTAAAACAATCTATCAACGGATTGTCTTTAGAGTTTAGCTTTGTTAAGAAAATTACTCTCGTGTTAATCTTGTAAAGTACAATGTGGAACAAATTTCAAAAATAATCAATATACGAACCATTAAAATAAAGAATTAAAATAATTACCAGAAAATAAAGGTAAGAGAATATTATTGTTATTGAGAAAACATGAAGGTAATATGGCTTCAAGTTGGGGAATTCAATGGCGCTCTTTTTTTCAAGTATAAAAATGAGAAAGGAAAAAAAAAAATTAATTTCTTTTTCTTTCATTGCCATACGTCCCCTCCCTACCTCCGACCCGCCAATGGCCAAAGTATTTCTTATTTTATATTAATCAAACTTATTTATTTTATTTTTTATAAATAAGTAATTCTTTTAAGTTAAGGAAATGAGGATAAACTACAGAGTCGAAGATAAGTTGCATGCAGGGCAAGATCATCGAGAGAATTGATTCATTCCCTTATCTTGAGAGTATGGTTCGTGAAGACGGAGGAACTGATACAACAGAATAAACAGATTCATCGGACCATTCGCCCAGTGGTACAAAGTCCGTTTGTGACCAAGGGAGTTATGGCGTCGCCTTAGCAACCTTGTAACTTCACTGGCGCCTGTTTGATGTCTTGAAGATAAGAAACCCCTAATAGTTCGAAACGTCCAATACCATATGATCTATCCTTTGTGTATATGAATGGTTACCAGTCTATGTAATATTTCCCATTGACGATTCCCATTGTACAGCAAGATCATTCTTCAAGTAATAAAAATCATCCATATACTTAATAAAATTGGACCAGAACCACAAAAAGTCCATACCATCCGGCAACCCTAAACTCTCATCTTTCCTCGAGAAATGTTTCCACAAGATACATGGACGAATCTACTATGTACTTACTCTACCTTATTCTATAACTTCACATCTAGCTCCATGGTGACCGATGGCACAGTTTAACCTTCCAATCTAAGGTTAGCAACATCTGAATCCTCTGAAGGGTCCAAACGAGGTAGGTGGCATAACCCTACTCTCTCTCTCTCTCTCTCAAATAAAAAGTGAAGTATGCAAACATAAAAACCACGCCCGCAGAGCTTAGGCTTACGTTGAGGTTAATAGGAACGTTCGGTATTGTAATCTAAACTGGAACAGAAGGCAACTAGTGTTTGGCTCCACTAGTTACTACTACTACTCTGCCACAGCTCTGGAGGACCATGGGCCTTATAACGGATCTCCAGTCTTTATAGCTTCACCTTTTCTAGTAGCTTACTTCCTCCATTATGATTTTTCCTCCAAAGGACAAATCCTATTTACATCACTGAGAGCCCACCTGAACTAGAAAAAAAAAGGCTATACACGTCCATAAATCATCAATCTAACTCACTAATGCGTTCCATCTCAACCGGTGTCATTCAATTATTAATTCCTACAGTCCTGATAATTCCTTTTCCAGTAATGTCCTTGATTTAGTATTTCAATCACATCGTTGAAGGAGATTACAACACACTCATGATTGGAATGCCGAACATCTAACTCTCCTGGCAGGTCCCTATTCCGGTTAGCAACCTCCGATATGATATAAGTTTCCAACAAAACCCTAATAATTATCATAGAACTCTCAGAAAAACCTTCAAAATATTTATGATCTACCTGATACCATTCTCGTAAGAACATGAAAGAAAACTAAATGATTCTGTCTAGCTTTACTTTTTAGAGATTACAGAACAGAAAGAGTAGATCGGAAGGGAGAGATTTTCATATCCCAGCATTTCTTTAACAGGTATTCAGTATGAACATTTCTATTTTTCATTTTATCTATTTCGTTTTAGTGTTGTTAATTATGTCATAGCTTGGAGTAAACGAAATTCAATTTCATATATGTGATATTTTGTTGTTAGCCCAATTATTTTATTTTTCTACAGTTTATATTTCTTTTAAATTTCGATTGAAATTATTTTTGTCCTGGTATATAGATTAGTGTATGATTAACCTCAATACAGTTGTTTAATAAATAGACTGGTCTTTAAGGACCTCAAAAATATATATAATACATAACATTAACATTTATTATTATTATCATTAACATATATACACAAACCAAAAAGAATGAAAAATTTAAAGCAGAAATAAAAAGTCTCAACATTTAACCTCACTGAATAGATACCTAACTAAAAACGTTAAATGATCTCTGAAAAGGACTGGTCGAAAAATTCCGATCAACTTTTCAGCGAAGTTGTTGTTCAGTGGAACATATTTACCAGCAGTCTAAGAAAAATACTCGACCAACACCCTCAAACCTCTAACCAGCTTAATCCAGTCTTTCTCAAATTTAATGAAGCGGGAATAACCATTTTTCTTCAAATAAATATTATCTGTAAATAATTCTATCTATTATATATCAACTCCTAATAAATGGTAGGATATACAACCTACACAGATAACTCAGGCTCCGACCAGATGTTTTCATTATATTACTAATTATCAAAAGTTAAATTGGTTTCCGAACAAAAAAAGCACCAAGATATGGTGTATTATATTCATTTTCCCAATGTCAAAGCCGAAACCACACAAAAGTTCATTTTACAATAATAAAATGTCGCCTTCATGATTTTAACTACGTAAAGACAATTACAAATTATAATAATAAAATAAATAGTATCTCTTATATTTTTTATTAATAATTATCACCACCCTTAAAGAATGGTGCCAAAATTGGAGGATTAAACTTAATTCCAATAAATCACATTTACCCTTCGTCGTAAACCAATGACCTCTTGCCCAACAGTATCCTTTAATAATACCCCACTTATTCCTGTAGAACAGATCCGTTAATTAGGACTACATCTCAACAAACGACTGAAATGGAATCCTTATACAAGACTGAAAAACAGGAAACTGCTCGTCGATTTCGACTATTACAACACTTACTAGACAAACGGTCTAAATTGTCAATCCAATGCAAAAGACTGATCTACAAAACTATTATAAGGCATATCTGGACATACGGAGTTGAGCTTTGAGGCTCCACTAAACCATCAACTTCCTCCGAATCCAATCCCCACAGTCCAAAATCCTTAACGCTCCTTACTTTATCACAAATCAAGTCATCCATCATGACCTCAATGTCCCCTATGTTGCCGATTTGGCCAAAACCAGATACCATTCCTTCTATGGAAAACTTCCGAACCACGCAAATGCACTTGTTTCTAACCTGGCTTCTCCTTCATTACCTAATAATCCTCCTAGGCGTCTGAAAGGAAGATGGCCTCGGGATCTTCTCCTCTAGAAATATTATTGGAGTTCTATCAATGGGTAGATTCTCCACATGTCTGTATCATGTCACTATCTCACCTACAGCAAATTTACTTGTTGTGTATATGTTGTACAGTTGTAAATAACAATAAATAAATGATTATTAAAAAAAAAAATTATAATTTGGAGTTTCGCGATATAAAATATAGTATATTTTTACGGAACAATAATTAAATAAAAATACCAAATTATTTTTAAATAATATACGCAAGTCATAAAGATACCAAAATAGAAGAATAATAATACAAAACCTTAGTTATCAGAGATTTTTATATCAGTTATAGTTATATAGTTCACCTTTTGGTAAAGCCGAGCGTAAAATTGGGTTCAATGTCATTGACTGCCTGATTACACCATTCTGTAGGCGCAGCAGTTTGGAATATTTAAATTGGATTTGAATATCTCTTTCAACTACATAATTTTAATTACTTAAACATTTAAACTTCTTAAAATAACTATGATATTTAAAACTTATCGACGCAGTCAATAGAAACTCATAAAAGCAACAAACTTTTTTATATAATATTTCAAACATAAACAAAAATAATACTAATTACTGATATGACCCTAAATAATGAGTTAATGTTTAGAAATTCATTCAATGCAGTGTTTCTTTTTTCAATATAAGAAATGAAACAAATACATATAATTAAAAAAGATCTACAAATCAAAACTCGTGACCTACTTGGCGAGTAGACATGTCCAGCAACACACCTCATAGATAATAAATCTCTTGGGCTATTAAGGTCTCGAATTCTACTATCTATTCGAATACCACTACGAACTAGGAACAAGGATTTCCAGCGATGACCAGAATGGTTGGTCCCTAATAATCCATAGCGAGAGAGTGTGTACAACTGTCTATGCCAGAAATGACCAATTCTGATTATGTTCCTTTGTCTATCCTTTTGTTTGTATATATTTTAAGAGTTTTTTTTTTTTGTTTTTTTACATATTTATTTTATTTTATTTATTTTTTTTTTTTATTTTAGTATGTATGAGATCATTTATCAATATTACCTATTGCCCACAACTGTGTGGCAGATTGTAATATCTATCAATAAATAAATCTATCAAAAAGATAAGGAACAAAAAAAAAAAGAAATGACCAAGAAGGGGGTAAAAAAAATACAAAATACAGTGTTAATATAATGCTTGTGCATCATATTGAAAAATTTTAAGTCTGTAAATAAAATCCTTATGTACACAAATGGTTTCATCAATTTTACGACTTACAAGGGAAGGCTACAGACGTGGGATCACAACGAAAATTGTCTTGGTGATACTAGGTCGAAAAATATTAGACACTTGTCCGAGGGCTCTTTCTGATCCGCCTAAGGAGCATAGAAAATAATATTTTACATAATATTAGTAGTTTTTTATAGTTTCTGTGGTTTACCATTGCTCAGTAAAAATTTAAAGGTTGTAATAAGCCAATTAATTTTTTTTTATTATCAGCAAAAATATTGCTCATTGAATTAAATAAAATTAAATTTAAACATTTTCAATAAAGTAGACAAACGCACATTTTTTTTTCTGCTGAATCTCCAGCGTCCACGTAAACATTCATAACTCCACAGAATGTTATCCGAATCCAAGATTACTACGAATGTCGAAAAGCTAAATATATGGTCTCCCAAACCATGTTAAAAACTTTTAGGCTGTATCTAACAAGGGAGAAAAGTTAATAGTAAATTAATAAAAACTCCTTAAACGTTTCATTTTTATCTCCGGTTCTAATTCGTATACTAAGTCCAGTTTGTGTCATTTCGTATAGTTTACGGAGTCTTAAATCATTTTTTAGGTTTCGTGCGGACTGTTGCTACCATGCTGAAGTTTTAAAAAAAACCTAAACTTTTAAGCAAAAACATGTTAGCCTATAGGGTTTAATTCTTTGGGATCTGGTTTCACATTTCATCTTCTTAAGAGTCACCAGTTATCCTCTTAGGCATAGTATCTTTTTTACATTGCTGATTAGGAATTTTTTTTTTTTAAATATTTAAATAAACAAAAATTGAATATCCTTAAGGATTGGCCGATTTGTTCCAAAAACATTTTAACACTCCTAATTTCTAGTACGTAGCATCCATTATATATTTTTTATTACATCTAAAATTGCGTACTGGCAAGAATAAAGGGCAAATAGAATGCTATTGATTCAAATACGCATGTATATTTGACAAAGACCTCCCGATAAATACTGATACAACATGTTTTTCACGATCTGACTTACTTTAGTAACGAGGAATATTAACAATTTTCTTTTTGATTTTATAGACCACTGTTCTAAATCCTACAGATAGATTATATAACTTTGATGCAGACTGATTTGAAAAACCTTATCGTTGTAGCTTTAGTATTATCGTCGCAACAAGTGTTAATCGAATAAATCATGAAGTTAAATAACTCGACCGTTTCAGTAACAAGAACAGCCAGTTATCAAATAAATGTTTTCTCAATCTTACAAAAATTATAAAAAATAATTACTCCGTCAAACATTTGTCCAACTACCAAAGCCTCAAGATCTTACTTCTACATTGTAAGAATCCACAAAATGTACGTAATGTAAACTTATATTACTGTTTAATTTTTAAAAAAAAATTTTGATTTTTCTTCCATTTCTATAACTATTTAACCCTGTTTTTCATTTAATATCAAATTTCATAACTAATTCTAAAGAGTTGAAACTTAATTTCCTGTTTTCTCATTCCGTTGTAAAAGAGAAGGAACTCGTTTCCTTCAATTTAACATTTAATGATCTTCAACATCAAAACATCATATATAATTAGAGGACAAACAAGTTTCATTTCAGGAATCAATAGAAACTTTAATCATAGTGTTGCTTTCTTTTTTAAAGTTGTCTCGAGCATTATTTATTAAACGTTATTTGGCCAGAGCAGGGCCGTTTCCGTCCTTCACCCACGAAATAAATATCACCACGGTTTTCAATAAAATATATTCCGATTTATTATTTATGTAATTTTGTTACCCGGTCGATGCACAGAAAACTTATTTTCATGACATGTTATTAAATTTCCAAATATTATTTTGGTTACATTTCTTACGATTGGTGCTTGTATTAAATTATATATACTGACTGACGCTTGGATTATAATAATTGAATATTTAATTGCAATAAAGTCATAAATTTATTGCTTTGATTGTTTTAGAATGTAACGAGAAAAAATGCCTTGAATAATAAGCGTGTTTGTAGGTGTCATTTCAACAGTCTGAAAGAGAACAATTTAGGACATTCTATTACCAGTTCAGTCAATATTATGTACATTCATTTTATATGTTAATCATTATTTTGGTCTTAATAGGTTTAATACTGTCACTGGTCGACGTTGAAAATAAAAATATAAACATTTATCAACTGGAACGTAGAGGGTAAACCTTAATCGAATTAATTCCTGAAAACCGGATAATTACATAAATTGCGGTAATTTGTACAATTAAATTTTAATTGCTAGCTGACAAGTTGTATTGATTACTCACTATTGAAGAGGCTCCCTGCTGAGGAGGTAAATGCCTTGAAAACCCGAAACACTGTTCATAAATAAAAGGATAAAACCCGTTGAAATAACTCCAGACGAAAGCTCGATCGCGGTACTGAAGGTGTTGTGCGAACGCTCGCCCTGGTAACACTGGGTCAACGCTGGCTGTAACCAAACCTCTACCTCCCGCCACGCTTACTTCCATAACCTTTCATTTCAAAATAGACACCAATACTATCATCTAATTATTATAAAATTGTGTCAGTTAGAGCAAGTTGCTCTGTTGGGAATATTTCAAGTTTAAACAGGTAACTATATTTATTACAATTTATTAACAATATCATGAACTTAGGCTTGATCATACAGTAAACAGAATATTTAATCAGTTTAAGTTAGCCTATTATCTGTTGGTGTATCAGTTATAATATATCTCTTTACTTTATAAATTTACAGAATATTAAATACTTTTATATTTGGGACTATGTAGTGTTCACATTATAGTGACAAATTCCTGTAATTTCTTCAATTATGTTGATTTGATAAACTGTTTTAATGCAATCAAGTCTATGTTTACTTGCTCATTTATTTCCCTGTATTACAACCTCCCATGTAACTAATTGAGTTTTGAGATAATATTTGTGTTCTCAGTATTCCCTTAGCAAATAATAGTTACAGGATTGTTTTACCATATGAATTTCATAAAGTGTTAGTATTTATTGATCATTGTTTGATTTTGTATTCATTCTTCATCATCGTATCATCGTCTGTTTAAAAAGTTTAAATAATATTTCAATGTTTATACTAATGTAGTCACCAAGAATAAAATGTTCAATGCGAGGTAATCAACTACGATTATAGAAAATGAATTTTGCATTCTGAAAACTTTGTATTTAAAGGAAGTACAGTAATACCATCGATTTGGATTTTGAAATTAAATTCGTAAAAGTAGTGCCTGTGTGAGAATAATTATAATTTGTCTATTGGTCTGCTACTGAAATTGTTTTGTATAAAATTTGTTCCTTAGAACTTCTTGAGAAAACAAGTTCTGCAAGAAAAAGTTGATTATTATATACTTTTCTCTGTTGGCATTTCATTATTAAATATCAGTCTGTAAAGAAGTAACCTAGAATGTTAAGACAAAGTTCAAGAAAAAAATTTTAGTCACCTGAAGTAAAAAGACATAATATCTGATATTACAAAGCTATAATACTATCGGGTTGGGATGTATGAAATGCCAGTTCCTAAGACATAACTAATTGAAAGGAATAGAAACATTAATGGTATTGTAACAGATTTCTTAGCTTTAGGAACTATCATTAGTAAAATTAGATGCCTTTATAACCCTTGAATAAGTTATATAACTTTAAAGATAATGCATTTAACAGGTATCAAATACTTGTTAAAGGTGAAATGAATGAATGAGAATAAACTTCTTCATATTGGGTTAAAACATATGAAATGTCAATTTCTATAGTGTGAAGAATATGAAAACAAAAATGTAAATGTATTATTTTTTACCAAAATAACTTTCGTCAGCTTCAATACCTTTCTCCAAACACTCTACAAGATTTTTTTCTCTGTTTTGAAGAAACTTTTTTCTTTAAAATCTATAAACTCGAAAAATAAAGAATTAAGAAGAAAATAAAGAACCTTGTTTTTGTTTCAGTATATTTTATCCTTTTGTTGTATTTTTACTCCGAAAAGATATTAATCATTAGTAGACAACTTCGATAAATATGTTGGATGTAGTTGAACTTTAGTTTTCTGACGATGTTATGTAACATCTTAGTTTACATTAAAGAAAATTGTTTAGTAAAGAGTTTATTCTTCCAAATGATTATATTATTTTTTTTAAGTTGTGTAGTGTAATTATCATACCACATTTTTTCATTGTAAAATGCTTATTGTTTAGTAATTATTCCTTGAAATATAATTTACGATTGTTAACATGGTTTAAAACAACATAGTAATACTAACCTTTCAGATTTATTCTCTGAAAAATGTATACCAGTATAATGTATGTGCATTTAAATGTATGTAGAACTATGATTATTATAATAAATATTCACTACAAAATCTTTTAATTATAATTCATTTGTGTTTTGTTGCAGATTTCTTATTAGTTTCAATGCTAGCAAATTCCTTTATGCTTGTTATTCACTGTAAACATTATGTGCTGTAAGTGCTACTTATGTATTTCCAAAACAAAAGAAAATTGTGGAATATTTCTGGAAATTGAATATTAAAAAATAAGTCCAATTATTATATCTCGAGAAGTTTAGTAAGTTAAAAATGTGTTTTTTTATTTATTTATATTTTATTGGCTTTTGCACTCGTGAGATTCTTTGGGTTATGTAAAAATTGCTGTTCTTTTATAGCCACCATTCCCCAACCTTACTAAATAATATATACTGTATTTTATATTTATAGGTACTTATATAGTGTGACTATAATAATATTTCAAATTGAACATTATCAATAAAGATTTCTTTATCAAAAATCACTGATTGTTTGATGTAATAACACCACCTACATTTTTATTTTATTAAAGTTTATGAGATTCAAATGCGAAATGTTTGGTATATATATCCTATATTTGATATATAGAGATATCATATAATGCTTTGAAGGAATTTAAATTCCTTTTAAAATTGATCTAACTCATAGCAATCACCTTAAGGATGGCAACTACGTGATGAAAGTACCATCTGAAGATAAAATTGCTTGGTTCTGTCACTAGACATCTAAGTTCTTAAAGGAATAAAGCAATAAAGACAGTTTTGGTTTAACGTCTATTATATCTTCTACTCACAACCTTATAAAGATTATAATTAGTTTCCTTTATATTTCCCCATCTTATTGACTCTGATATACATTTATCATTACAATTAAACCTGAATACTTCTTATTTCTCTATCTCTTGTATTCCCAAAGAAATTCTGTAATCTTGGATGGAAAAATGTATTAGAAGAGGTTACGTATTAAATAAATCGATAAATCAAATTAAAGTTACCCAATTTAATAAAAATCCTTGTCTTTCTATATAAATATTATATAATCTACTAAAAACTAATAAAAATGTTTTTTCTGTAAATATCATATAAAAAAAAAATCTGTAGTTTCTTATATTTTGACAAATACGGTCATTTATTTTTCCCCAATTATTTATTAATTTTTTTATTTTTCCTCATAATTTCTCAACATTTTGTAGATCATTTCTGTAATATTTCATAATATGAATTGATTATCCTGTATTGCTATATGTTTATTTTCATAGTTGCTGTATACACATGTATATGCTCTTATTTTTCTAAATCCATATTTATAAAATGACAATGAAAAATGAATTTAATGTTATTTTAATTATCCTTATGGCATTTCATGCAATTTCATTACATTGTAGTCTTGAAACAGTTCTATAAGCTTTGTATAACTCTGGTAACTTTTCAGGATAAAAAAAAAAATAATTTATACTTAAGAGTTTCAATGCTTGTATCCACTTTTTTTAAACAAGGCTTTTCATTTCAGATTTTTTAACTTGAGTGAAAAATGAGGAGGATATCCAAAAGGCGGGTTGATGTTCAGTCAACTTGGAAGCAGATGGCAGTAGATGGAAAAACAAACATGGTTGGCCAATGTGCAAAAATCATAGATGAAGAGGGATCTGTTCTCCTGACTCAAGAGGGAAACCGGACAAATTTACCTGAAATAATTTATGATTTGTTTTGGCAAGGCATTTATGGAAACTTGAAGACCAACCAGATTGTGTCAGCCTGCTCACAGCTAAGTCAGTTGGACGATGAAGTTCCTTCTATTATTATGGATGTCATCAATATCTTTGATGTTGAAATGTTTATAATGGACCGCAAACCTAGAGAAAGGTTTGTTCGTCTTACGAATATAATGGTTGCTTTAGATCAAGAGTGGTGTTCTAAAGTTTGCCGGTCAGCTTTAGAATTAGAGTCTCTTTCAGAATTTGGTATTATTTCTAAAGCATTTTCAACAAAATCTGTCAAAATCAAAACTAAACTTTACTATAAACAGAATAAATTTAATCTTTTCCGTGAAGAAATTGAAGGATATGCTAAAGTTATAGTAGAATTGAACAAATGTTGTAATCAAAAAGTAAAAAATATCAATGAAGTCGTCGAAAGTATCAAATCAATAATTGGCTCATTCAGTTTAGATCCTACAAGAGTTATTGATTGTATTATAGAAGTGTTCCAAACGAAATTGAATGAGCATCAGTTTTTTATCGAAGTTTTGAAAAAATTTGTATTTGAAAGGGATTTAATGTGTGAAGTAATTGGTTTCAGATATTTAAGATTTGCAAATTCAGTTACGCCAAAGTCTTATCATAGTTTAATCTGTATCCTTCTCCATTTTGAAGTTGTAAAAATTCAGGAAATCTTACCTTGGCTTGCTCCTGATGAGAAAACTTTACAGAAATCATTAGAAAATGCTTTGGAACTTAATAAGCCTTACAGAAAAGATAAAAATTACAATGAAAGTGACAAGAACCAGAAATTAGGCCTTTGTGAGGAAGCACTTTCCATGGGCTCATGGAAGGTTTTTACTGAATTAATTACTTATTTTCCTCCTGGTTATTTGTTGGAGAAACCGATGATTGCACTATCCATGGCCAGATTAGTTCATTATTTGGTTGATGGGCTTTTGGTTGAATTGCTACAGGTTAAACCTGCCTCAAAAAGAAAAATAATTCCTTACAAATTTGATCCTTCTCCTTTGACACCTTCGCAGCCAAAAACTTGTGAAGAATTGAGTGATCATGTTTTTCCTATTCTAATAACCCTTGGTTCATCACTCCACTATGATGTGAAGTTGCTGATGAAATTGGCTCGGCTATTGGCAAAAGTTATGGAAAAGGTTAATGCTGATAATAGTGGTAAGTTGGATTTCCTTCGGGGGCATATTGCTGATGTCATTGTCTCCTCTTTACTGCCCTCTCTTTCAAATTTGGAAGCTAATTGTTGTGTCAGCGAAGCATTTTGGGCTCTGATAAAGATGTATCCATTACAGATGAGGTATTCAATGTATTATGTATGGAGAGAATATGTCCTCAAACATCAAGCAGTCCTTTCTAAGAAATGTCAAGGAAAAGTGAATATGAAATCTTGTATGAAAAGAGTGAGCAAAGAAAATGTAAAACAAATTGGTCGTTTATTGGGTAAAATATCTCATTATTCGCCAGCTACACTTTTTGACTACATTCTCTTCCAAATTCAATTATATGATAACCTGATAGGACCTGTTGTTGATTCCTTAAAGTATATGACTAGTTTGTCATTCGATGTTATGGGATTTTGTATTTATGATTCTTTGCAAAATGACCCAAAAAAACGAGTGAAACATGATGGTTGTGCTATTTCACCTTGGTTCCAGAGCACTTCCTTATTTTGTGCAACAGCCTTTAAAAAGTACAATGTTGACTTGTCAGGAATATTGCTTTATATTACTGACCAGTTAAGTAGAAACAGCAGTGCAGAGCTTGTTCTTTTAAAAGAAATAATGCAAAAAATGGGTGGAATTCTGATAACTAATGACATGACCCCTCACCAGATCCAGGCTTTGGGGGGTGGTGAAATAATGAAAGCTGAAGCTGGTTATTTTTTTCAACAGAAAAACTTTAAGAAAACTGCTGCGCGTCTAAAGGAAGCACTTGTTGACAACAATTTAACTGGGCCTCTTGGAATGATACTAGCTCAACATAAAAATCACATCATGTTTGTACAAAGTCAAAAATATGACCTACAGTTTGTAGGACAACTATACGATGAATGTCATGACACATTACTGCAGTTTGTAACTTTTATTACTTCAAATATCAATGAAAATGACAATTTGATGCCGCCTTTGGTTGATCTTTTATGTGTCCATAACCTTGAACCATCTTCAGCATTTTGCCTCTACCGACCTATATTGCACTTCCATGTCCACCGGAAATATTCATATGCTTATAAAGGCACCTCTACTAAATTCAAATTCAATACTGGTGAAATAATGTTCAAGTGGATAAAAGATATCGGCCATGTTTTTGAGCGCCTATGGCCCACTAGAGAATGGGATGAAATGTCTTCCGAGTTTGTAGCTTTATTTTGGTCTCTAGATTTGAGTGATCTCACTGTTCCTGTTGAAGCATATAATAAAGAAATATCCAAGTATAAGGAATTAGAACAGTCATCTGGCAAGCAGAGTAAGAGTGATCAGGAGAAGGCCTCTTCAATGCACGAAAAGCTAACCCAAGAACTGAAAGATCAAGAGTGTCATGTCGCTAGTATTTTAGAAAAGCTAAAGGCGGAAAAGGACAAATGGCTGCTCCCAGGACCGGTGAAGCCCTCGAAAAATGAAATGATTACCCAGTTTCTCAGAATATGCATATTCCCACGATGTATATATTCTGTATTAGACGCTTTGTATTGTGCCCAATTCATACACACGCTGCACAGAATTCAAACTAAAAGTTTCAGCACTTTATTGTTCTATGATAGGCTTTTTTGTGACATTACATTCGCTGTTATGTCGTGTACGGAAGATGAAGCCAACAGATTTGGTAGATTTCTCTGCGCTGTCTTAGAGAATATCATGAGATGGCACAAAAGCAAAGAGACTTTTGATAAAGAATGTTCTAATACACCTGGTTTTCAGACTAAATTTAGATCTGGAAATGAACTATCTGAGGATAATGACAATGTCCATTTTGAAAACTTTCGTCATGTATGCCACAAGTGGCATTACAAAATCACTAAATCTCTTTTATCTTTACTAGACTCCAAAGATTACATTCAAATAAGAAACAGTATTACTGTTCTGATCAAGATGTTACCAGTTTACCCAGTCATTGATAAATTATGCCTCTTTATTGATAGGAGAATTGACAAAATTAAAGAAGTCGAAAAAAATAATAGAAAAGACTTATATACATTGGCAACAAGTTACAGTGGTCAATTAGTATCAAGAATCGAAAACTGGTGTACAGAACAGGATTTTCATCTTGTGAGTGATCCTAATTATACAGATGAAAACCAATCAGAAAATGATTCTCTAGAAACCTCCCCGATATCATCACCGAAAGAACAATCCTCGCCCAAATCTTCTCCAGACGCTTCACCAGTTAGTTCTCACTCATCAGGAGGGGAAGACGAAGAAGAGGAGGAGGAAGAAGAAGACATTCAAGTAAAGAAAAAATTAAAATCAGACAATGAGTCGAAATCTCAAGATGAGAGAAAGTCATCATCTCCTCCTATGGAAATGGAAATGGATGAATACTTCATTGAGAAAAAGTTAGAGTATCACAGATCTAGGGGGCATGATGACTTTTTCCAATATGAAGATAATAATTTTGATGATGATGATCTTATCGATGTTTCTAATTACACTTCTAAAAAAGACAGAAAATATTCATCTAGTGGAAATTCTCATAAAAAAAAACCTGATTCTCCGAGAGATGACAAAAGAAATAATAGCAATAGCAATTCTAAGTATTCATCCACTTCTCCAAGGAGTTTGTCTTCATCTAAAGAGGACCCTTCTAAATCCAAAAAGTCTAAAACTAGGAAATCTAGGACATCAGATCCAAAGAAGGACAGAAAAATTACTAAAAGGCGGGAAAAGCATGCTGAAGAACTGGATAAGTTGTAAATAATAAATTTTAATAAAAAATAGTCTATAGTTGTGCAATGATGGATTAATTTTAATTTAACTGTGTGATATTGTATGTATAAAGGAAAATATTATATGTATCTAAGTACTGTAATGCTAGGGAGTTGATTGTAAAACTGTATAATTGTGTGATATCATCATTTCATGATGTAATAAAGCACATGTAATTTGTATGTTTTTAATTTTTAAAATAAAATTTGTCCTTATTAATGTTAGTCAAAACTTTGTTGTTTTAAAATTTCATTCCTAACAATTCTGAGTAAAAACAAAAGTATTATTATACAACTCATGGAATTTTTTTTAGCAATATTATGAACATGAATTATAATGTAAGATAAGATTGCACAAAACATGTTATAACATAGCACGATATGCTCTAAAGATGTACCTGCCAACATTTTCTTACCATGTTTCTCTCCTGTGACAGGTATTTCACTGTTCCAAATATAACATAGCATTTAAATTCCTTAGCTATATAGCTTTGAATTACAAAAAAAAACTGCAGAATAGAACTACTACAATGAACTCCAGATATCCAAGGATTAGAATAGTATGGTTGCTGAGGATAATCCACATATAAAATAAAGATTATGAAATCAATGAAAAATATTTCTGAACAAATATGTAATTAAATATACAAATTAATTTACAGCAAGAACTTATAATATTTTTAAAATGGTATAGTTAGCTGTAGTCATATATCAATGGCTTACTTCACAGTGGTGCTAATTACATTTCTACTAACTTCATGAAAAATGCAATTAAAAGTTCTCTCTTCCAGAAAATAATAACTTTTCAGTTAATATTTTGACAACAGATTCAGATTTTATTCCTAAATACGTTCAGTCCAAAAATTAATTGAAAAGTTGTAATTTTCTTATAAGAAAAGTCTTTTAATTTAATTGTATTTTTCATTAAGTTAGTGGAAATATACTTAGCACCATTGTGAAGTAAGCCATCATTTTAACTCAAAATAACTCATCTCAGCGTCCAGGCCTCAATTATTTTGTTTTGTCATTAGCCACTATTTGAAGCCATCACCCTATTAGGTTCAAACCAAGTAGAAAGTAAAAATTTTGATAGTTTTAAACAATTAAATATAATGAATTCAAAAACATTATTTGAAAAAATAATATTTTGTATAGTATGGTACATTTTGTTCACAAACATTGATTTTGACCTCTATCTCGGTGAGGCCTCCGATCTTTTATTAACAATCACAAAATTGCAATAACTTCAACACTATACCACTAATCTGCATAAAACTTGGAATGTATTTAGGGCTGTAGGAACTGGACAAAATGGTATAAACTGTATATTTGTAGACAAACTAGAACCAGAGATATATTTTTTTACTTATTATTATTTCTGTTTTCATTAATTGTCCAATACCTTTTTGTAATTCTTGTTTATTTATACTTAACATTATACATCTTATTTTTATTTTATTTTATTAACTTTGTTTTATATCATTTAATTAAATTAAAATTTTTATTTTTCCATTATCATTTTTATTTTATTTTATTAACTTTGTTTTATATCATTTAATTAAATTAAAATTTTTATTTTTCCATTATCATTTTTATTTTATTTTATTAACTTTGATTTAAATCATTTAATTAAATTTAAATTAATTATTTTTCCATTATTATTTTTATTTTCTTTAATTTACTTTGTTTTGAATCATTTTTAGCCATACTTTAGTTTACTTTTATTTTTGTAATCTTTTCTCTTTTTTTTTTTTTTTTTTTTCTGACCTAGAAAAATTAAAACAATTAATTAAATATATACAAAGAAATAAGTGTATATATACAGGTAAGTAAGATCTTGGATTGCCATTGTGGCAATCTTTTCTCTAACTTTGTTAAATTATTTTCCCATATCCTTTGTATTGGCCTGTTTTACATTTGATAGGTGAAAACTACATGTAGATGATAATAACTTATTTATTAACAATGAAACAAATGCTCAAAAAATTTATAAAATAACAAACAGTATTTAACTTAGATGTTCAATAATCCTGGTATAAAATAATTAAAGAATATTCTTTGGTTAGTAAATAAATAACAACATTTTTATGTATAGATACATAAGATTTCTTTTGGAATGTAGCAAAAATTGGGTGAAATAGGTGTCATTTATAATATAATATAATCATCCTAGATCTATTTCAAATTTATCAGTGTCTTAACTTTAGCATAACATAATTTAAGCAGATACTTAGTAACTATCACTCCTCATTAAGCATGTTACAGGACTTATTAAAATCAATTAACAAAACTGAAGAAAATAGCAATAAATGGGAGAAATATTTATCATTTTAATTAAAGATTTTAAGTAATGGAAAATATGAATAATTTTCTCTATTGAATACTTTTTCAACAGCTATTGTTTTAATTTTAAAAGACCGTAACTATTATAATAGGGATAGGAGGCACAATTCTAAATCACTATTGTCAGAAATGCAACACACAAATCTATGTATAAAAAATAAATAAGTAGTCTTACAGGTAACATAGCAAGAAAGAAAAATATTGTAAAATAGGATAAAAGCAAATACAGCATTTGGATTTTACTGTTTTTCTAATATGATAACTAAAACACATTTATTGAACCATGCCCCTTTCACTCTGGAAGTATATTCTTGCAGATTAACCTTAATAAAATACATACAAGCATCAAAACAAGCTGGACACTTAATATTTTTGATTTTAAAGGCTGATTATGAGAAATATTTTTGTTTTTCTAGGTAATTTGGTTAATACAGAGCAGTTTTAGACTGTACATTGAAATAATTCATCCAGGAAGATTATCCTTATAATCCTGCTGATTCACTATTCTCTAAAAGGGCAAGAAATAATCGCACATTTGTCTTGAGGCAGCTTTACCGAAATCAACTTTCCTGAACTCTAAGTAGGCTTTTGTACAATCAATCTAAATACTCTCAGTACAGAGAGATCGTCATTAAATTATGTCTGAGGCAAAAATCCACCTCAGCTTGGATGATATACTGCAGAGACACCGGTGGAGTAAGTGAAGCACTGGTGTCCCATTTCCTGAAAAGAAAGGCAGTGAGCAGCAATAGCGAATGGTTTAATTCATATTAAACCATCTCTTCATCTGTTTGGTCAGTACGACCTGGATGATTTAGACTGAATGTAGATACGACCAATAGAGTGATTCACTTAAAGAAAACTTAGTGAGGGGAGGAATAAATTTCCACACTCGTCCTGAATTTATTTTCAATTATAACAGAGCTTTGATTGCTCAGAATGATAAATGCTTCATTGTTCATTTTGATGCATGATAATGCATAGCCACATACTACAAGGAGTATCACAAAACACTTCCAGCAAGTGAGAATAACAGTTTTATACTGGCTCAAACAATCTTCAAATATGAATTCAAAAGAATTTGTGGGATAACTTAGGAAGGCGAGTTGGGCTTCTTTATCCTCCTAGTAACTAATTTCTTCAATGTCTGGCTGGATGCAATAGGAGGAAACACTCCCTATTTAGAAGCATTCATTAATAAGAAAACCTGATGAAAATGGATAATTTTAATTTTTAACAAATGTTAATAGCTCATTTTTATAATTTATCCACTAAGAATTACTAATAGAGATGGTTTGTTCATGGTAGACTTTGTTTAAATAACTTATAAAGGCACTAATCCTTACTATAACTTAAAAGAAAAAAACTATTTATCAAAATGATGGAGATAAATCATAGTGTCCAGTTATTTTTGCAACTAAATGTATAAGTAACAGAAAAACAAAAATTAATTTAAGAATAAATACCAAAGCCTAGAACAAATCTGTTAAATAAGTACAAAGATCATAGGACTAATACTAACTATTTTTTTATGCACCATCTAATTACTTACCATATCTTAGATCCACAAAAAAAGGAAATAATTAAATAAAATAAAATTTTAATCAAAACCTAAAACATTTTATTTGGATAGCTAAAATTAAGCACTTTTGAATCCGGAATAATAAATTAGTATTACAGATTCTAAATTCAAAATGAACAAATATTATTATTTGTTTATTTATTATCAGGATCAATAATCCATTCATTCTTTGTTTCAAAGATGAATTGTATCAACCTTCTTCAATTTTTAATCCAATGAATAAAAACTTATTAAATAACAAAACAACATATTAATATAAAGGATCGGATTTATCACATTATTCATAAAAATCAAGGAATTTCCTTATTTTTATCATGATTCAACAATCAGTTAAAAAATATGGAAAATGGGAACATTATTATCTTATAAAAAATATATCAATTTAGGAATTTTATTCCTATTATATTATTGCTTAGAGGAATATTATTTGTATTAATTACAATAAGCACTAGCAGTCTTTAAGTTGCATTGAAGTTTTGATAAAACTGAATTTGATAAAAACATATTTGCGGTGGAATGATCAGAACATATAACTTATAATCTTAAGTTCAAGTAACTAACAATACAATGACTTGAATTATGTTTAAAGGTAAGGTAAAATAGAAAAAAATATTACATAAATTTCCCTTAATTCAATTAAGGCATTGATAGGGACGGAACTATTCCTAATATACCCTTTTGATAACACTCTTTTCCATTAATGCTCGGTATTCATACTTGCATTACAGGAAACATAAAATTAAAAGTAGTCTCATTATATACAAAAATAAATAAGGGAATGTTTCTAAATGCATTTGTGGTGGTCGCAGTCTTATTTATTCAGTAGTTTATTGATTATTTCTCTGTATCTAGGCACCATTTCATCATATGTCTAAAAACAAAAACAAATATAATTTTTAATTGAAAAGTATACAGAAAAAAATTATATATATATATATATAATAATATAATATACATTTAACTTTTTCAAATCTAAAATTAAGCATTTTGAAGGATTTGACTGTCTGCTTCCTCGCTCAGGTAGAGAAATTTAATATTCTTGCAAAAAAAAAAAAAACAATAAAAAAATTATGTCCTCAGAATAGCAAATTTGTATTCCCATTTTATAATTTAGACATCAAGGAACAAATTAGATTTCCATTTGTCTGCCAGCCCATATCTTGCCAAATTTGTGTTTAAACCATTATCATTGAGACCTAGGTGGTCTCATACTGATTTTATCGGATTCTATTCACTACTTTCGCTTATGCGTGTGAAAACTCATTTCCCTCAGCACACTTATACTTCAAAATGGATAACCCAATTTAGTCCAAATAGAATAAAATAAATATAAATCCCATAAACACATTAAAGGGAGATAAAAAACAATAAAAGAAAAGACTAATAATTACATCAAGAATTATTAAACCAAATAATGAATGAGCTTGGCAAGGTTGGAAAATAATCTAACCATTATAATATATAACCATTACCTCTTCAGCGTTTTTATACGGTGTAGCAACAAGAGTCATAGAGTCATCCGTTATCAGCTGATCTCCACTTTCACCTAAGGCTTCTTGGGCTCTCAACGCTGCTCCCAGAACTCCTGAATTGCATTCTTCCTGTTAACAGAAGTCAATATTTAACTCTTTTAGCAAACAAAATACAAAGTTAATTGACCAAGCACAGTAGCAACTAAAACTAAACAAATACATAGACCAATAAAAACAATTTTATAAAATAATTATTATATATTTTTTAGAAACTTCTGCATGTTTTAAGGTCTCCAATATCCAAGAAAGATGTATTATTGTTGTTGGTTATTTCTAAGGAATGACCAAAGTAATTCCATACTTCTAATCCACCAATTCTACCAATAGTTCTCAACTGATGATTTCTTTATGATGAAGCTAGATGGGCTTGTATTGGCTAGCTCAGAATCTTGATGAACTAAAAGAGTTAATCCAAAAAATGCTTACTAGTGAGGTATAGCCAGTTACTGTACAATCGATTGTGAAAAAATTACTTAGTCATTAATTAGAATAAATCTGGAAAAACATTTGAGCCAACATCAGATTGTTAGCGTTGATGAATAAAAATTGTTTTTTTAAATTAAAATAAATTCTATTATACACACTGGATATCATTTATAATAAACTCCAAGAGACAGGGCTTTTTTGATCACTATAGCCAATTTTTGATATAACCATTCACTAAACATGTCAGGTAATGCGAA
Organism: Halyomorpha halys; assembly: GCF_000696795.3. Classification (NCBI taxonomy): domain Eukaryota; kingdom Metazoa; phylum Arthropoda; class Insecta; order Hemiptera; family Pentatomidae; genus Halyomorpha; species Halyomorpha halys. The sequence goes on along the minus strand of NW_027113281.1, from coordinate 568,041 downwards.
ATAAGAATTTTTTAAAGTCTATTGCTACCAGACACTGATAATTTGCTTTATTTGCATGATGATATGGAACTTTATTTTTTATAAGACAACATACATACATGGCAATTTTAAAGATCCATACCATGGCAAAAAATCAGGTTCATCGACTATCAAATTCATCTAGTTCTTGTGATTGTTCCTCAATTTGGTTTCTCAGCAAGCTCATTGTTGATTATTGATGCTGGTAAATCGTCCCAGGCCTGGTGGACCATTATAATAACATCAAGGATACTGATTTTAGTTTCCCAATTTCATGTACACTTCACATCTTAAAACAATGTGTTTTCTAAAATCGGTTTTAATCTTCTGTATTTCTTAGTCCAACGGCTGAAGAAAGGACAATGTATTTGGCAGTAAAAATATAATCTTTATAAATTCATAATATGAATTGGGATCTTCTACAAGATCTCGAATCAAGGCCCTATGTTTCCGAGTTGAAGATATGGTAGAGTAACTTTCATTTAATTCATTAACCAAACTAATGTTAGTCTCACAATTTTTATGAAAACATTAAATATGAAACTTCTTCACAGTTGAAGTTTTTTTATTTGAAATGATGTGTTTCTGGAAAGAAACAACAAAAATAAACAGTAAAACACTCATTTGGATGAAAATGAATCCAATTCTCCTTTAAAACACTGTTTTAAAGTAATATTAATTCTTCGAAAATTAGGGTTGTTTGGAAGATTTTATAAAGGATTCCTGGAATGCTGTTACATGTAAAAATAACAAACCAAACATTAGTAGGAAAAATGACATCTGCCTGAAAATTATGTTCATAGGAATCAATGGGAAGTTTTGTAAGCGATGTTACAATATATGAAATCTGCTCTCATTTGATGCAGTACTGATTTTCGACAGTCTGTCAGACAAGAAAACAGTTAATTTTAAGTTGAAAGTTTGTTTCATATCTTAAAATGGATACAACAAACAAGTTTTGGTTCGTCTGTAATAACCCTAAGCAGATTAAAAAAGATAAAGAGAGTTCAAGCAATTACCATTGTATATACTGGAGCATTGAAAACATCTGAAAGAACTTGAAGAATACCAATGTTTATAGAGGCTCCACCAGTAGCGATAATTCTCGTATTTTCACCTGAGAAGTATTTTAAAAATAATTTAATTAAAAACACAATAATGTCTCTATAACTTATGTTACATTAACATATTCTGAACCAAAAACAGACAAAAAAAATTTCAAATCTCAGAAAGCTGCTATAGTAATTGTAAAATCTGAATCCAAAGAAAAGTATGATTAAGTATAAAACATTCAGAGTACAAATAGTTTCATCTTCAAATAGAATTTTTTGCTAAATATAGTTTTTAAAGATATAAATAGTATTAATGTTACCATACCCAAGTTCAAGCCATATTCTTCCAACATAGATCGCTTAGCAATAAATTGACCTTCAAGTAGTGACCTCACTTCAATTTCTGAAGCTGGAAATTTCTCCATACTGTTATTGTGGCTGTCAAACCTAAACTCCCCAACAAGGGGGACTGTGATTTCATCATGATCATAATACAAACCTAAAAACAAAATTATTTCTCTGACTCTAAGATATATATATTGTGCCAATAAGCTTAGAATGTTTTAAATCAATACATGATTATACAGGACTAAATACAGATAGAAAAAATAAAAGTACATAATTTTTTTTTTCAACTGCAGTGTTTATTTTGAAATTGGCTCAATCCACTTTTTTCATGAAACGTCTTCATGTCTATACAAGTTCTACACTACATCACTAATAGTCATTATATTAGACAAAAAAAAAATTCAAAACTCAAATATCCAAAAAATAAAGAAGTGACCCCTTGTGTATTTTTTAGTACAAACCATTTTTACCATATTCACTGTGTAGTTCTGAAATACTAATGCACAAACCTATGTGGTTTTTACACATAAAATGTACTGGAGGTGTTAAACAATATAAAATAGGCCAGCCATTATTTTATTCTTTTAATAAAGTGTCTAATTTGACTCAAATATTAACAAAGCCTTGCATTGGCCAAATGTGTCTTAATTAGGAATAAAAAGGGATCTAATCTCAAGAAATTGAATCCTCATTAATTGAAATCAATTGGTTCTTTGTTATGGAAAGTGTCCGGTAAAGCAAATTACAATACTCTTGAAGTTTTTGGCTGGTTAGGAAGCTTAAAAAACTTTTGTGTAACATATGTTGAGCTGATGGTGATTAAATGGAATAGAACTTATGAAAAAATTGATAGGCTAAATGTGTTCGTTGGCTTATGCAAAGTAAATGTTATGTACACATTTCATATTGAGCATGTTCAAAGGAGTTATATTTAATTTAATTAGTAGATGTAACATATGGTGGCCATCTTGAATATCTGACATCATAAAAATTAAACTGCACAATTTGAAGGTAAATACTGTTGTAGAAAATAGGTTTTATTATTTTGGTTTATAAATAAAATGATAGATGGCGGCACTAAGATACTGCTGGGAACAAAGCAACAGGCATGCTGCTTTGTTCTAGGACAGTCTGTCATGGCATCCATTAGTGAACACACTGACACTCTCGTCTTTACTTATAAAAACCTCCCTAAATTCCACAACAAATACCCAGTACTACACCATTACGTAGTATACATTAAAGATATTCCATATAGTTACACCTATCCTTCACAAAAAATCCAAAAGAATTTTACATTGTACACCACTCTCTTCGATATATTTTCCGAAACTGGTGATCACATTTGATGGACCCTAACTTCTAAACGGTTAAAGATATGAAAAACTGGATTAGGACTAAATTTTATATTTGTTTCATGCATAACAGAAAATATCCTTAACATATTTTGTATAAGAACTCTTTGGATGGAGTTATTCTAAATATAATAATTAAATCCCACACAATGATACCATTATTTATAACATATGCATTTATGACATAAAAACCAAACTCTGGGAAATTAAAGTAAACAACCGATATTACACCATTATGTAGCATGTAACAAAGAGAACCTTCATAGTAGCACCTTCCCTTCACAAAAAATTCCATTGAATACAGTTTTTTCCAAGACTAATAAGTTTTTGGTGTCTCATGTATAATATTCGAAAATAGATTGAGCCATTTTTGAAACTAATTGGCCCAACTAACCAGTATTTTACAAATATAGATACCTAACTAGCAATAAATATATGTATTTTCTCAATTAAATAATTAAGCTTTTGAACATTCTAATCAGCGAAACCTTAGTTAATCTACTATATTTAGTAACGATGATGCTTAGTGACATAAAATAAAAAATCTTAAAAACATTTTTTATTGTAAAAAAATAATAATAATAATTAGTTATTATTGTTACCAAAATATCCAAGGTTTCCTCTTGGGGATGAGTTTAACAGTTTATCAAAAATATCCCATGAACCTGAAGCATAACTGTCACGTATCCTTTCTCTAGTAACAGATCCATTTTTAAAACTGTAACAGCATAACACAATGATGTCAAAATTTAGCTAATCAACACAAACAATATTAGCTAAAACTAAACAAATTTTGATAAATATTCATACATCCAAAGTCAGAAATAATTCAACATTTTTGATTGATACAAAAATCTTTACATTATTCAGGTCATTTAAATTTGCCATGATTCTAACACTCCTCGACTGATCAGGATGATTAAGGAATCAATTTTTTTAAAATTAATTTTTAACAAAAATTTTTTTTTTATACTTACCAAATGAGTGCTATGTATTCATGAGAAGGAATGGGACTTAGGAGAATATGACCACCATCAATAGGACTCGGCGATGATGTCCACATTATCAAAGTATCACTAGTACCCAAAGAAACTGCAATATCATTTTCCTTCAAACCAAGACCTAAAAAAGGAAAAACCTGATATAAGTGAAAACAAGCAATTAAAATATATTATACATATATAGGTTTCTATATTGATATACTATTGATTTTAACAAAATAGTTTGTCCATAAATTTAATTTGAATTTCAACTTAAACTGTACACCTTAAAATTATTGTTCAAAATATAGGCCATTACTGTCAATTTGTCGTCGCCACTCTATCTTTTTAACAGAAATAAAATTTGATGATACCAGTCCCAGATTTTTGAGGTGATAAACTCCTTAGATCTTAATTTGAAATCCTTGTCATTTTCGAATCATAAGCCTATCAGAAAAGATCTCATTGACAGAGAAAAACATGTCTAGCAGTGTAACATCAGGGCTATAAGAAGTCTGGGACGATATGTAAAAACCCTGGATTACTGAGTTTTCCTTTATATCAGAATAATGATAAATTATATATCATAAATCAACAATAGTCAAGCTTTCACACTTCTATTGGAGCTTAGAGATACAGCTTACTTATTTAATTCGAAATTATAATTATAAGGAATTTCTCAAGAAGGAAATCATAAGGAAACTCTCACTGGGCTTTTGCTAAGAAGTTGTCATCAATAAAATAGAAATCCATTTTTTTTTCAATAATCATGAACAACAAACTTATCATAATAACTAAACAAGAGCCAAGCTCCTATCACTTCTATTGTTCCTTAGAGATGCATCTAACTTCTTTAAATCAAATCAAACATTAAATTACATGAAAGCTCTTGCTATGATGTTTGAAACTTACCAACTATTGTAGACTGATTATCACCAGTAAAGGCTACAACAGAACATTCCTCACTAAAGCCAAATCGCTCGACATAGTAATTAGATATTTTTCCTAAAACCGTAGTGGAAGGAACTGGTTCACCCAATTTCTCAGCTAAATCAGGTGCACATGCCTAAATAAATAATAAAGTCATATCAATATGAAGATTTTCAATGCCTGGTGATATTTAAATAATAACTGTTTAATATATTTTTTAAATAAAAAATTGAGAGAACCACTACCCAAGTTGTCAAATATGTATGCAAGCATCTATTGTACTAAAAAGATAAGTAAATATTAATGTTTCATAAATATCAAAAAGTGTAATTCACCTAAACAAAATACTTGCATCTTCTACATTTTTGAAATGTAGGTAAGGCCATTACCAAATGGTTCAACCCAAAATTTCCAGTTGATTGTAATCAAATCTATACAAAACAATGCTAGGAAGAACTATTTAAATTCAAAATTGTATTCATTACATACTTCTAAACAATAATCTCAATGCAATTTTTGCTAATAGTAGGTTTAGGTTTGGTCTCTTCAGTAGTTTCATTGATCCCTGTGTCTGTGTTGATGTGACCTTCACCTTGTTCAGCCCAACACTCCTGCAGTGGAGCTCCAGTACACCACGATAGTGAAATAGGGGTATCTTTTTTTATTCATCTCCCTTTTACAAACCTCTAACTGACCCAGCCACTTATACCCATGCAGTGAAATGCATGCCCCACTGATATATACATATAT
>NW_027113281.1:540840-557363 GCF_000696795.3 Halyomorpha halys | reverse complement strand
ATAATTAATTTGCATAAAATTTTGTATTTACCACAAAAAAAATCTTCCTTAATGATAAAATGAAGTATGAGAAAATTGTAATAATATATCGATGACTAAAATAAATAATTTTTTTATTCATTTAAATATAGGTAGCTTTTGTAACAAATTTTGTGATTTAATACTCCTAAATTAGATTAAAGAAAACAAGAACTAAACAAAGAATTATTTGACAATACAATAAGTAGTTGAGTGAAAGACGAAATAATCTTGTTATCTTAGGTTTTGAGTTTTGTTAGCATTGATTTGTTAGAAGCTGATGACAGTTCTAGTAAGTGGTTCTTTGCGCAAAAAACTAGATTAAAGAAGAAAATATTGGTTACGTATTAATCTAAAATTAGTATTCTGACACGTCACTTATCAGCTACTAAAAAAAATGTTTTTTACAACTCTCTCAGGCAATAAGATTTCTCAATATTGTCTAATGAAGAAATTTTAAAAAACTTTTGGCCACGAGTAAATGAAAAATATGAACACAAGTTTAAAAAATATATATATAACAGATGATAACCATTTTCTTTAATTTTAGCTTACCTGAACTCTGGTAAATCATGATCGAAGGTAACATGAGCTTCATACTTTACTTCTCTTTTTTCGTCAATAACGATACTTTTCAACTAGAAAAACAACAAAACATAACAATTTTATTAAGTAAACCTGTGAGAGGCAATTCAAAGATGAAACATGGTTTCTTGTAAGATAATGGTTATGTATGACAAAAGTTCATAAATGCATTCACCTGTTGAGTACTGAAATCGAAACCTAAGAACATTTTTTATAAAATTGGAAACAATGTTGAAAACAAAACCTACATATGGTGAGAACCGGTCCTACTACTACAAGACATGACTTATCACAGCGTCTGTTATGAAATGACAGCTTGAGTGACCTTGGGTATCAGCTGATGGCTATGAATGAGTTGCTGGCATAGTTGTTTATACAAACAGTTGGAATTGTATTTATTATTTATCATCAAAATTGTTAAATAATTTAAAACTTTATAGTGTATGAACAATTTACATTGCCATTCTTTATTTTTACAAATATTTATTGCCGGATTACTTATAATTTTTTTGAAAATATTTAAAACTTTAAGTTTAATTAGATTTATGTTCATTTTCCTAATATTTTTATAGTAATTATCCCCAATGTATATTATTAAAAATTTAATAATTAAAAGACATGAACTAGTTAATTAAATAAGTCTGGAGTTTTTTTATTATCACAATAATCTGATTTTTTTCAAAACATAGTAACCTATAAATATAAATACGAGGAGGAATAAGGAGGTAGTTTTGATGGGTTCTCTTTCACTGCATCGATAGTGTATTCGAGGAGGTATCTAAGGAGTGGAAAGATATGGAAATTTAGGAACTTTGAATTTTATGAAATATGAAATTTATGGTAATCAGTCTTCTGGAATCAGTCCAGTAAGTCAATTATTTGTTCTCAGTCCTGACTGAGTTTGTTACATTTGTGGCCGTCCTTTTGGTTTTAAAGTCTGGAACAATAAATAGTAGCAGTATTGAAGAATTTGATATGCCTTGTTGTAGTATATTCCATCGCTATCTTTAATTCAAGTGTCAAAGGCTTGAATGTATTCAGTTTTCGCTCTCCGCTATTATGGCTACTATATGTAGATACTCTATGCAGGAGTATCGGTCTTAGCACACTTTAATAGACCTGTGATTTGAGGCGAAGGGATATGTTAGGAGGAGTTGACGGGTGATTAAGCCTGTAGGGCATAGTCCTAGCTAGCAAGCCTGAGTTTCTTGTAGCAGTGGTGAAACACCGCCAAGAGTGACAGGTCGTTTGTAGCTGAGGGAGTAACATGCCTGCCTCACGACTGCAGCGGCGAATCCGGCCTAGGGGGTCGACTTTTATTTCTGGTGGTCCCACGAAATGAAAATTTGACCTCCCACCAAGGTTAGAATAGGTTGGTTACCTCTAGATAATCCCTGTATATTAGAAATGACAAGGAAGGGAGTAATAAAAAAAAAAAATGTCCCCACTAAGGTTAGAACAGGTTGGACACCTCTAAATAACCTCCTGTAAGTTAAAAAGTCGCCACCAAGGCTGCTTCGTTCTTAATTGAACTTTAGCTTACTTCCGCCTATGGCTTCACCAAATGGTGATCCGAACAAAGGCTTGCCTGGAAGCTGGTCTACTCCCGTGGGGTTAAGGCTATCTCTGAGCTATAGCTCTTGAGATGATAAATAATGATTTTTTCAACCTTGCCTATGTGCGAAAGTAAGCTGGTCGGCCTATCAGTAAGGGACGTGGAAGTGGGCTCAACTTTGGTATGTGTGCAGCGGCGTCCAATCAGGTTGATGTTCACTGTGAAGAATACAAGTTAGGCGTCTACTTCACTCTTCGGGCCCGGGCTGTAAAAAACTGGGAAATTTAGTTGCTTATAAATGTTCCAAGGAATTAATGATACAGGCAATATCAATACGGTTATCTGTTTTTATTGTTTCAATTTAATCAAAAACCTTTCAATACTTAGCACTTTGCTAACTGCTGTAACATGGTTATGCAAAGAAACTGTGATGAAAGACTGTCAGGGTCGGATCTAGGGGAAAGAAACGACCGCCCAGTTCTCCGCAAACTGAGGGGCCCGCCACGGCAGGCCGTAGGAAAATAAAGTAAATTATTTATATATCACAGACAAATTTATAGCTTAAGGAGGCACACCACTCCCCCTTCCCTTTGGAGGAACGTACTTTTATCATACTGTCTGTAAAGTAAGTTATAAATATGTATGTTGTTTATGAGCAGTGATACAACGTTTTCTTAACATATCTTAATCATTTTATTGCTATAGTTGATAAAAAATAAAATACATGAAATTTTGAGTGGAAAGGGACGCGTTGTATTATTTTGCCCTGGGCTCAAGCTGAGCTGACGGAGACCCTGCAAGTTTACCACATAATTATTTTCTTCTTCCGCGGAAAGCTTCTGTAAAATGCATAATGTATAATGTAATCGTGTATTAGTATACGACCTTGCCTCTTTATTTCTTGTCTTCAGTAATTATATCTTCCCTGAATCATTTCATACTGTTCTATTAAAAGACTTCAGCTCCCCCAAAACAATGTACTAGAAGCTATTTGATATAGACAATAAAATATATGATATTATTGTAAAATATTTTGAATGAAGGAAGCTCTTTAGTTTGCTCAATTCGTAAAAAGTAAATAAAAATAGCAACCCATGCCCCGAGAAAACACGAAAATTGAAAACAAAACAAAAGCGTATTATTTTTTAAAATATCATTGATGCCAAAGTAGCGATAACCTTAGTTGACTCCAGAATGGTTCCTCTTTGGCGGCACAATCTTCGACAGGCTAATAAGGGCTCGGGCTACTCCGTCAGGGAGATACAATCTTGCCACCGATGATTTAGTTCAGTCTGGAGATCGACATCTATACTCTATGATAGTCATCTATTGTTTCTAGGTCTGTATTTGTCTTTCGAAACAACGAAAGGGCATGCTACAATAATATTTTTTATTGTAAATATACAATGCTAGAATAATATTTTTAGTGTGGTTCAATTAAAGTCTAGAGAACTTTGAGGTATGGTTTGATAGCATTGATACCTATAAAAATCGTGATGATGCACACTCAATTGAATGGCATTTAAAAATTAATTTATGTATAATTTTATCCATTTCACTGTGATAGGATATCCTTTGTTCTTTACGTATTAAAGAAATAAGTCGCAAAAAAGAAAAAAAAACGGTTGTTCTCATTAGTCTAAGATATTTTTTAACAGTCAAGTGAAATTATTGAAACAAATATTGCAATTATATATTGTTGAATGCTGAAGAAAAATGGATAAGTGCGTTGTAGTCACCGGACCTCCTGTTGCTAGGCCCGCTGTCTCGAAGGGCCAGATCGCGAGGAGGACCTTCCCAGCGAAGGACGGATCCGGAAGTACCTTAACGAGGAGAAAGTTGCATTCCCCTTTCTTGTCAGCGGCCAGACATGAAGAGACAAACACATACAGATTATAGAAAACAGAAAAAAGTCGTGGAGCTAGAAATAGGGTTAGACATTGCCCTCACAACAAAACAATTTGTTTTTGAGACTTCCTTTTTGGCAATTTAAGTTATCGGGGCGCCGTGGCGACGGCGAGGTTTGTTTTGCTTTGCTGGGAGCCAGCCGGGCGGTCGCCTCCCCTCCTTTCAAAATACATTCTACGTTGTTAATGCTCCCGCTCACCAATCGCTCCGTCTAATTGCTCCTTCATGCCGATCCTGATTGAATCAACTGTCCCTTCACGATTTAACAGGTAGTTTCTCCTCCGTCCAGGGGGCACCTTGAATTTTCACCTAGTAGCGGTCAGACCTCAGTGGGAGCCAATGGAAAACATCTTGGCAATAGTAACGGCCTACGCAAAGAGGAAACATTCGTTTAAACATATCTATGGACAAAACTAAGAGGAATGTGACATCAGACTTTTATTTTAGACATGTATACTTTTTGGATCGTCTACAGACTGGCTAAGAAAAGAACTAAATTATTCAACACGAAATCCAAAAAATCTTTCAAATTCTTCCTTATCAAGAAATTAAAGTTAACTATTTAGAAAACTATAACTTTAACAAATATTTAACAAATTTAATTATATTAAAAAATAAATTAAAAATTATATACTGACACAAAATATTCATTTCAATAATAATGATTTAAATAAATGAATCCGTCATATACACTAACCTGTCTAAACTCTAAAACTATACCTCATAATTTTTTCCTTTTAAAGTTATTAAATTTGTCATTAAAGAGACCAGTATAATAATCACACTAATTCTTGACAGATTAATCATACTTACATGAACTTTTGAAGTAGTAAAAAATTGTTTAACCACCAGAAAGTGTTGGAAAAATATACTATCATTACTTCAGTTTATATCCCGAAATATCTTAACATTAATAACTTAATTGTAATTTTTATTAATTAATATGTCAATTCTACAACTATTACGTTGTTCCCAGTCAAACAACTTTAATTAGGAATAAAGCTATTAATGAACATTTATTTGATAAATAAAATAGTACTTAGTTTGTAGGAATAACATTGTTTTCTGTACTATGATTTCTATTAATTTCAATAAAACTTATAAATTTGACAGTTAGTGATTTTTATATAAATATGTATATTTAAGCAACATAAAATTCAACATTATTCAAGCAATTACAAATTTTATGTAATAGAAATTTATTAGAAAAATATTTATATACATGTTTAACTGTTTTACTAAATGTCCAGTATATACCAATCAGAATAGAAATCAATTATAAAAAATAAATAAATAAATGCTGTTGGCATCAGTGTAGTTCATTACTGCATTATTCTAAATTCATTGGTTGGTAGCAATGTTCAGTATGAAGAACTTTTTTATAAACATAGTAGTCCTTTCACTCATCTATTCACTGTGAATATAGATAAGGTATGTAGCAAACTACATATAATTAGTTTGGTATTTTGTACTGTATTTAACTACTAGAGGAAAAATATACTTTTTTGATAAAAGTATTCAAAACCTATCAAGCATTTAAAATAAAAATCTATAAAAAGTCAGTCATAAAAAAATAGGATTTAATACAGTTAGGAACTTTTAGTATGATTAACACACTGTGTGATCTTAATGGTTAATTATTTGTCTAATTTTCAAATTATATTATACTTTCCATATATTTACATTTATTGCTGTATTTATTTATATGGTAATGGATTATACAACCTAATAGAATAAAAATTAGTTCAATTCACTAAATTTGTTATGGGTTACCTTAGTCCAATTTAAAAAAAAAAAAAAAATAGTACTTTATTTAAATAATAACCATATGCTGAGAGAAAAATGTAATGATTGAATTGAATTTAGCAAATGAAGAATCAATATTTTTTGTGCAGTGATATTTTAAAACTGATAACAAATTGAAAGTAACAAATATTTAACCTGAATATCTTTATTAAAGATTAATTTACAAACGTCTGAAGGTAAATAATTACAAAAAAAAAATTCTGTTTGAAAGATTATAGGAACAACAATATGTCTATCGCTAAAATTTTGGTGCATAAATTTATATTTTTATTTTAAATTTTATAATCTCTCGCATTTATTAAAAACTTGACTTCGTTGTCGCCTTATGCTATAATTTTTAATATGATACTTTTGCCTGTACTGATACTTCTTACAACGCTTCCTTTTTTATTATTTTATTAAATTGAGTTTGTCTTTGTAATTTTTTTTACATATAAAGCATATATTTAACTATCATTAAATATTTACAAAACATGAAGTTATTACAATGGACCTTTTACAGATAAATAATTTTGAAGATTCATTGATTTAATTTTTTTATTGCATTTAAAAAGTTCATGAAATATGATGATGCAAATTTAATAATTTTATTAAGAAAATAAAAGTTATTAATAATAGTATCCCTGCAGTGTTTAACTTTCCAAGGTGTTTTGTTCAATTTTCCCAAACATTAGTATAATACAAGAAGCCAAATTCTTTTTTTTTTAATTTCTATGTATTAGGTAGATATTGAGAAAAGAATAAATGAAACTAAAAAAATTAAATAAATGAGGTATTATGATTGAATAAATTTAATTTAAAGATTGAGCTTTATTTTTAATTATTGTATAAGTAACATCATTAAAAATATTATTTTTTTAATATAATAAATTAAATTGTAATATTTTTTATGAAATGTAATCTGACATTTTTATTTTCAAAAATCTAGCTTTTCTATTCATATCAAAGATTTATTAATTTATATTGTATTATATTTCTTGTTTTCCTGAAAAAAATAGAGTTGATGAATTCAAGAATTTATATTATAATTTGTTTTCTTTTTGAAAGCAGTATAAATTAGGTTAGAATATATAGATGACATATATTCGAGGTAAAATAAATAAGGGTGTGAATATAATGATTTTAATTTTGTTATTTATCAAAAATCTATGACGTAATTGATTCAAATATGTTAAAAAATACTAAGATATAAATGAAATAATAGTATTTATCCTTCATAATAAATACTCTGCTGGTTATATTTAAACATATTAGTTAAATTGTAAAGGAAGAATTAGACACATTTGAAATTTGAGTAAAGTTTATTATTATAAACTTTCTACAAGGAATGCCTCAATACTATATCATCTAAGAACTATCTATCTGTTGTACATAGTCTCTGAGTTGTAGATACAAGTAAAAACTATATGGTTCTATTTTTATTTTAAATGGTAATGCATGTTAAAATTATTTTATTAGATAAAAATATTAATATGATTATTTCAAAGTGTAGATTATCACATTGTATATATGTATATATAGTTGACCGTAAAAATTGATATATAAGAAGATGGTCAGGGTTGCGGTCAAAAGTGAAACAAAAATAGTTTACAACTATTTTTGTTTCACTTTTGACCACAATCCTGACCATCTTCTTATATATAGATTATCACCATTTGTTCCTGAATTTTCTTATATTTTCAGTAAGCTTTTGAAACATAAGATTATGTTTCACACTTAACTTAAGTCTTCCAGTTTTCATTGATTATTTTAATTACCATGGGTCTCATTACTAGGAATCGTAATGCTTTAAAATCATAGATTTATAGTTTAAATTGCCGGGGTGATGTTGGTTTACTGATAATTGCATGAATAATAGAGCTCAGCCATCCTTCCATCATCAGAGATACTAAAGAGTAGTATTCGTAGTATTTATTATTATTGATAGTGTTATTAGTAGCATTAGAGTAGTAGTTAATTAACAAATTAACAAATATAGTGATCTGTTATTTTCCTTTTGTAAAAAATATGGCAGAATTCCCTTTGTTCCAAGTTTTAATAAAATTTTAAAGAAATGAAATCTAGAGGGGTCCGGTTACTATATTGCCTAGTTCTTAGTTCATTACTATTTCATTTAGATGCTTAGCTTGTGTGTGAACAGTCCTAGGAAAAGACTAGTGTTTGTTTACTGTTTGTTATTTTTGAACCATAATTCGGTTTAGCTGCTCAGTTAGCTGTGTTATGGATGGACTTCCTATTAATATTAGTTTATAATTTTTTAACTATCATTTTGTTATTGTAATGAACCATGTTTGTTGGGGTTAGACAATAGCTTCATTTTCAAATTGTTAAGACAACAATAACGATGATATCTATTTCTATCTTCAATTAACTTAATTATTCTTCATGGTAAAGCTATCTGGATACATAAAAAACCATAAGGTTAAACAACTGCAATCTGTGATTCAGCAAAACACAAGTGCCATAATAAAAGTGTGATAGTAATTAAAGAATGATTATAATCAATTTAACAGCAAGTGTTTTATTTATTTCTATATTTTACTAAAATATTTAAGAATAAGACAAAATATGTGGATTTGTATGGAATGATAAACTTTGGAATGCTTAAGTGAAGTAAATTGACCTTGTTTTGTTTAGTTTTGACCTAAAAGTTTTCTCCCCCTTTGACATTAATTTTCTAAATAAAATAGTTGTTTTAGAAAGCCCTTTAGGTTTACATTTCTTCAAATAGAAATGAACTGTTATGTGCAAGTTCCATCCCTCTATATTAACAATAAACAATAAATCTTCAATTAAAAAAAAAAAGAAAATGAAAAATTAATGAATTAATAATAACTGTTATTTAAAATTATAAATTCCAATTTTACTGCTTTATGATAGTAAAATAATTTATCAATCACTAAGTTAATCTAAAATAAGTTGTAAATATCAATGTTTTAAAAGGTTCAAAACTAATTCATAAAATTTTCTATAGCCAATTTATGTAAATTAAAATAAATGTATGTGTTCCTATATTTCTTTTCACTGACACAACTACCTAGTGTAGACCATTCATATTTGTATTTGTCATAGGTCTCAAATCGCCTACTATGCTGGTTGCATATCAGTAATTGTAGATCTGTGGAAGATATGGTGGTTGTAAGTGGTTGCCTGAGAGAATTTGCATGTTTCAATTAATGAATGCTACTTCATATCAATGGAATCAGGTCCCCAGCTCAAACATTATGTGTTTAACTTTTAAAAAATTCATAAAAAGAGATGAAACAAGAAATTATAGTCACATCTACTTTAAATTAGGATTATTTACAAGAAAAAAAAGTGTATTTACTGAATTTATAAAGTTATTTCGAATTTGAAGAATTGACAACATAAAAAACCCCTAACTATAGTCTCATTGAATTGAATTATATTTGTGCAATTACTTTTTAATTTAATCTGTATCCTATGTTATTTTGTAAGGGGAACCAGATCTTGCATGAACCAGATATACTTAAACCAAATTTAACGCGGGTAAAACCGTGGAACACATATAGGAACTATAGTTCATCAATAAAATTAATTAATAAATATTATTATATTAAAAAAAAATTATATTTTTTGTTTATTAGACAGTTTTAGGAAGGTAATCCAGTTTCACCGATTTATTTTTCGTGTCTCCGGGAGGGGGTTCGGTTAAAAAAAAAAATAAACAAACACTAATATCAATCTTTGATCATGGAAGGAACAACAAATGGCTCTTTCCCCTATTAGTAGAAGATTGAAAATACGTAATGCGTATTTGATTCGGGGAGGGACTGTTGGGCGCCAGATGTCGGCCGCAATTAAAGGCTTCAATTATTTCCAGTGAAATAAATAGGCAGAGGATACAATGGAGGGAGCGGTCGAGCAATCTGTTACTGCTCCAAAGAGTCTTCTTTTAATCTGTCCACCACTCCAGACTTCTTATTAGCTCTTCCTGGAATCTTGGTCACTTAGTATGTACTGGAGGGAGCGTTGGCTCATATTTTTATTATTTTTTTTTAAAATGTAACAACTATATTTTATTTCGTAGTAACGTATGATAAGCCTTTTTTTGGAGTAATTTAATATAATAAATCATTAAAAAGTACACTAAAACACAGATAATAAGAATTGGGTATACAATGAATTGTAATCATAATTCATATAAAGGAGTAAATACTACAATTAATGAAACTTTTTTAAAGGTATTTCTCCTTTATAAGTCAAAGTTTTAAAAGTCATAATGCTCCAGGTATGATTTCCAGATTTCACCTTCACTTTTGGACAAACTTCCATAACAAGTTCTATTTTTTAGCTGAAACCGATGATAAGTTTTCTGCGATTATTAACATGAAAAAAATAATTATGGAGAGAGGAAGGAATTACTTATTTATGAAATATTCAACCGCCAAATGAGATTATTTTGAAGAAGTATATTTTATCTATTGGTTAAAAACAGCTTCTAGGTATTTTTAAACTTATAATCCGTAGTAGATATTACAAAATGATAGAATGAAAATTATACAGGAATACTGTCCACAGTGTAACTAAGATCGAATACGCTCCAAGGCAAACATCCAGAGAAAATGTGACAGTGGTCGAAAAATGTTTAAAATGGCATACATTCTGGGAATATTGTACTATAAAAAAACAAAAAAAACCTTTAAACAATTTTTATACCAAAACATTTAGTATAGAATATTTTTTAGCATTTTATAGAGCATTTTTTTTTAGCACGAATAGAGATTGATTAACGCAGAGTCAATAAAATAAAATTTGATAGATCATCAATGCCCTCCAAAGAGTAATAATAAGTTGTGAGAAGGTGGTTTAGGCTAGCAAGAGGTTTTGCATTGGTGGGCTTAAAAAGTGAGATTTCATTTAAATAAGCTTGAGCTACTCTACGTGGCTTTTCATAATGGGTGATTAGTGCATTCGGTACCACTTCATAATTTTACATAAACTATGTACATGACATTTGTGAAATATGTGTTTCAGGCATATGGTATTCATACTCGGGCACAATAAGACAGTTGAAGTTTTGTGGATTTTTTACTGAGTACCGGTGTGTGAGTAGCCATTCTTGAGTGGGCTATTCCACTTTTTGGAATATTGACCCTTATTGCAGTTCCTTAACCTTAATTTTTAATACAATTTTTCTCTCTAAAAAATATATATATATAGTTTTCAAGATATATAATTAAAAAATGTAAAAGTGGCAAAATTTAGAGAATAGTTTTGTAAAAACAACCAAGGTTTCCAGAAAAATATTCTTTCAACTCTGAAGGTTTTAATAATAGTGATTTAATTGAAATATAAATATTAGAATTTTATTCTACATTTCTTCATTTCAGAAGAATAATGATGACAACAGAAGAAAAACGTCACATTTAAGTTAATGCTGCACAAAAAGAGACAATATCTTCGCTATCGGTTACTGTAAAAGATTTCGGTCTTCAAAATATTTCTAAATCATAAAATTACAATGATTTACCACTTCTCTAAGATAAATTTGAAAGGGTCAACGATACAATTAAGTTATTTGTCAACGCCAGATCAAATTGAGTCCGGCACACCTTACAAAACATTTAAAAATATTTCACTTAAAATAAAAATTAACTATCCATCATAAATGCACTAATCACCGCATTCGGTACCACTTCATAATTTTCACAGACTAGCAGTAAGTTAGGATAATTGAAGCAGTTAATCCACTGAGATTTGATCTTAAACGATAGAAACGTTGGATAGAAGATTGAAGCGTGTTTGGGTTCATAATTGATTGAAATAAAGCATACAATTCTGACCACTTTTGTATTTCACTAGAAAAATTGGTAAATTATTTTGGAGTAAAGAGAAGCTGCCTTGCATTGCACCCCAATTGACATATACTACAAGAGTATGTGGGTTTATGATGGATAGTTAATTTTTATTTTAAGTGAAATATTTTTAAATGTTTTGTAAGGTGTGCCGGACTCAATTTGATCTGGCGTTGACAAATAACTTAATTTTATCGTTGACCCTTTCAAATTTATCTTAGAGAAGTGGTAAATCATTGTAATTTTATGATTTAGAAATATTTTGAAGACCGAAATCTTTTACAGTAACCGATAGCGAAGATATTGTCTCTTTTTGTGCAGCATTAACTTAAATGTGACGTTTTTCTTCTGTTGTCATCATTATTCTTCTGAAATGAAGAAATGTAGAATAAAATTCTAATATTTATGTTTCAATTAAATCACTATTATTAAAACCTTCAGAGTTGAAAGAATATTTTTCTGGAAACCTTGGTTGTTTTTACAAAACTATTCTCTAAATTTTGCCACTTTTACATTTTTTAATTATATATCTTGAAAACTATATATATATTTTTTAGAGAGAAAAATTGTATTAAAAATTAAGGTTAAGGAACTGCAATAAGGGTCAATATTCCAAAAAGTGGAATAGCCCACTTAAGAATGGCTACTCACACACCGGTACTCAGTAAAAAATCCACAAAACTTCAACTGTCTTATTGTGCCCCAGTATGAATACCATATGCCTGAAACACATATTTCACAAATGTCATGTACATAGTCCTAATTACATGGAACCGGACAAGTAGAATTGCGTTTTTAACTGAGAACCAAAGAGTGTCCCTTCTTAAGCACGCTCTATTGACATAGCAGATTGATCGAAAATGAAATATAATATACACATGTTGTGTGAAATTTTGCCTAACTAAATTTTGTATTGAGTGTTTGTCTAGAAGAATGCTTAGTTTTCGAGTGATCATCAAAAAACTAATTCGCGTTTATACCACTTTTGAGGAATTCTGCCCTTATCACAGAACCCTCTTACGGCTTTGCAACTAATTATACAGACAAAATGTATAGAAAGTTTTTTTACGTAAATTTTTAGAGAAATTTTCCCGAATTTCAACTCAATGGTTTCAAACATCCCTTATTTCTTCACCTGCCTACTTCAAATTTATCAAAGCTATTTTTCATATTCAACCCAATATTTATTATCATCTCACATGATATTTAAAAAAAAAAATATTAAAAATTTATTCTTATTATTCTATTCTTATTTGAGCAATCTTTCAAGGCTTTTTTTGTCTCGTCTTAAACAAATTAATTTATTTAATTAAATATATTATTTAAATAAATTAATTACAATACATGGCAAATTAGAATCAATAGTTTAAATAGCAGACGATATTAATAAATCTTACTCTATAATGTTGTTAATCGTTTCATTCGTGGAACTTTGTTAAAATATTTATATCAAAATTAAGGATTTACAACTGGTGAATAATTGAAACAGAGGAAATAAATATATATGTTGTGAACTGTCGAAGAGAGGAGAGGGGTTGGAGGGTCTGTAGGAGCCAAATAGTCTGACTAGTCTCCAGGCTTCTTCGGCGTCTCGAAGATCTTCTGCAGCAGTCTCTCGAAATTTCCTCCCCTTATTTGTTCTTATTAGTATGATGGCGAGTTATCAGTTAGCTCTCGATATCGAAGCGTGTTCGGGAATTACATTGAGGAGCCGAAATGAATTTGGTATTCACCGACGGACAGACAGGCCAGGGTAAACCCCCAAGGCGTGAGTCACAGGCGCCAAGTCTAGCGCCCTCTATAATGAATCATAGGCCTGTGGGTGTTTGCTGGCAAAATGTTTGTTTTATTATATGAAAGATTTTGTTTACCACCATCCTTATAACACTAGATTAATCTTATAAAAAAATACCTAGAAGTATATATTTATCTACTAGAGAATTATTTTCATTTCAATATTTTTTTTTTTCAAAGAGACGTTAGTTTCTAGTTTACATTATATTTATATCCCAATATGATGTCCTCTTTTGATTTTTATTTCTAGATCGGCCTGGTGCGAATATATGGGCCTTACATGGTTTTTTAAACATTTTGTTAGTTTTTTAACGGCTGTGCAAAAACCACTCTTAACTATGTACAATGGCTTTAAACATTGAAAAATAATAAATTATGAAGATCAATCATAAAAAAAAAATTAAGTAAAAATAATAATAATTTTGTCATTACAGAGTGAAACAGAAAAAACAATTTATATTTATAGAACTAATAAAATAAATAATTAACACAGTGAAAAATATAATTTGAAAAAAAAATAGAATTTGAAAAAGAGAGAAAAATAAACAATAATATTGATTATAATAAAAATGCTGTGAGTCGAATTTCGTAGACTAAAAAAGCACCTAAAATACCTATAAATCGTGGAAAAAAATATATAAAAAATATTTACAATATAGTTTTACCTACTTGAAGGCTGAAAAAACCGATAGTGATTATGGAATCACATTTTCGTAAGTAAATCTGGAATTTTGAATACGAACAATAACGACTGTACACCAAAACCACCGGATCAAATCCTTAAAGGTATAAATGTGAAATGGAATCCTGCCAGTGAAACAGTAAGATATTTGGGAATTCACCTAGATCGCCGCCTTACCTGGAATGACCATATCAACATCAAACTAACTCAAACCTATGCAAGGTTAGCAATGCTATATCCTATCCTAAACATAAATTCCAAACTAAAATTAGAAATAACTGTTCTTATATTTAAAACAATTCTCAGGCCACTGCTGATGTACGGCTGTGAAGTCTGGAGAACGGCATCCTTCACGAAAAGAAAAAAACCAAAATCTTTTCAAAATAAAGTCCTAAGAATCGCAGTTAATGCTTCTTGGTTCATAAGAAATAGTTAATTGCAACGCGAATGGAGTCAATAGAGGATCACATCAAAAAACGGTTCATGAAGTTCCACTCCCAGTTGCCGACAGTTGACCTACGACCTGGGAAACCCAACCTCAACCTGAAGACTGAAGCCCAGACTGCTGCAGCACATTCTGTTATAAACTTTAATAAATATAAAATTAATTCATAGTCACACTACTTCAATTTTACTTTTTATTATTACTCATTTTATTTTTTCATTATTATTTTATTTTTTTCTATTTACTTCTCTCGTCCCTTTTTCAAATTAACTTGTTTCTTTTCACTATTAGGGAGCAATAGTTTGTTTTATTTAAGTGTAAAAATATCATTATTTTTTTTTTATTAATTTTACATTCCTCTTTCATTAAGAAGCATTACTCTTATCTATTAAAAATTTTTTTTTTCTTTTAATAGCAACATTGTATATAGTTAGGGGTGTCTTTTGTACTCTCCATAGTCAACTGTTAAAAAATAATATATATAATATAACGGTTATATCAACCATGTAAGGCCCATCCAGGCCGATCTGGTATAAAATAAAATAAAAAACGACTTTATGTTAACGCTGTAATACTCAAATATTATATTTAAATAACATCATAATTTTAGTGTTTAAATATGCTTATAATCACAACGATTCATAAGCTCATTGTTCAGAATAATGAATTTTTCAATACAATAAATATTTCAATTTCGTTGTTTCTTTTTTTCTCTGAAAATCAGAAAAATAATATTCTTACTAGAATAGTAAATTATGCCGAATTTATCAGGGAAAAGATTTGGACTAGGAAATCGGAGTTTGCTCAAGACAAAAATATGCTTGTTTTATTTTAAATTTTAAGAATTTTGTATTCTTTATTATTATTCTGTAATTTTCAAACCGCTAATCCTCCTTGATATCATATAAAAAACAAATAAAATATAAAAAAATTCGTGGAAATGCATTGTTCAAACAGATAGAAGAATTTGAGGTTTGAGGAAGACGGCAAGTGGAGTGGAGGTTATGCTCCCGCTCCCCTTGTTCTAGGTACTAACCACAAATCTCTCCCCAGCCGTTAGTTATTTTTCATTTTATCATCATCCTATGCTTTTTCATTAGCTTAGGATGATGGTAATCTGTTTGCGCATACATGTTTTATTTTCTTATAGTTAATTGGTTATAACCTGGATTTTATAATTTACTGAAATTAATAAAGATATTTATTTTTAATCCCAAAGTAATTACAACAAATAATGAACTAATTAGTGTGAATTTAATGAAGTTTTAAACGGCAAACCCGATCGGGAATTAATGATTCCTTCTGTAAATGAAACGAAAAGTAAATTTCCCCAGTTCTGCCATTTCTTGAAAAAAAGATTCCACTAAAATTTGGCACATTTAACTTTAAGCACCGTAAGTTTTGTCTTGCTATGAATATTTTTTCCTTCTAATCTCCAAATCCTTCTTTCCTCTATACATCCTTCCTTTTAAATGTTTCCTTACACACTATATTACTTTATCATATGGTCATGTTCACCGTATTATTGCTAGTTTCATAACCCCTTCTAGCTTATATAACTTTAGATTGTAGTCCATTAATTGTAGTACTTTACTTACATATGTTCAAGCTTTTTATTATATCTTTTACATCGTTTTATTATGATTTTAATTTTCAATTTGCATTATTTATATATGTGTAATAATTTTTTTTTCCTATATACATATATATTTTTTTGTGTTTTTTTTATATCTTTATGTAAGCCTCTAAAATACATGTGAGAATATTCGTTTTGTGACATGAAGATTATTAAAAATTAATTTAAAAACCAAATAATTGATGGAAAATGGGATTGTATAAAACATTTTAAGGAAATGCAAGTACATTTTCTCATTAGTTAAAATTCAAAATAAAATTAAAAATAATAAATTA
>NW_027113281.1:496743-540580 GCF_000696795.3 Halyomorpha halys | reverse complement strand
TTATATATTTTATTTTTTTTGCAATGTTATTGCCTTTGAATGTTGGACCATTTTCAATGTTTTTTTATTTTTTACACTCTAGACACTTTATTAAAATTATTTTCTTTCAGAAACACTAAACCTTGGTAAAAAACCATCTACTCTGGAAGATATATACATTATAACAGTCGATATAAAATCAAACAGCTGACAATTTAATTAACTGGGCGTGAAAATTATTATTCTCTAAACATCAAAAACCAGCAAAAAATAAAGTAGTAGATTTCCTCCTAGCAAATGGGTACCCCCAGAAACTAATTTACCAATAACTAAAACAAACAACTTAAACCTCAAGAAACCAACAGTAAAAGATACTACACAATTCCTTACGTACAAACACTCTCATAGAGGATATTAATAACCCTAGGCAATAACCACTACAAAAATGATTACGTTATTACATGCAAAAACACAGCCACTTTCACCAAAATATACACCAATGCGAAAGAAAAAGACAAAATAGAAATACAATCTAATATAGTCAATGAAGAGAACTGCGAGAAATCCTATTTTGGAATCTCGGAAAAGTATCTCAAAAGAAGTGAAACACATAAATAGTTTTTCCTCTATTACAAAAACCCTAACAAACCTCACAAAACAGCTTTCACCACACATTTCAGACAAAAATATTTAAATTTGATACGTCTAAAATCATATATCGGGAAACAAACAAATTCAAGCGAAATCTATAAGAAACGGTTACAACTAAAAAAATATAAAAAAAAGGCTATCAACAATAAAACAGATGTACAAACTGTAGAATCATGTTACTCCAATCTCATAAACACCGAAGTCACAATTAAAAACACCAAATATTAATAGACAGTACAAAAAAGGAATAACGGACTGAATAAAATTCTTACAAATAATAATTAGAAATTTTTATTCTGATATGATTTTATTTTTATACGAAGTGGGTTTAATGTGGTCCTAAGGACTTTTTCCTTGATCATTCTGATAAATAGTTAATAAGTTAAAAATGGACCCCAGTACAAAAAGAAACAACAATAGAGTTGTTCATAATAAAAAATTATTTGTAATTTTTTAAAAAAAAAACTCTTATAAAGAATGCCTTAAAAAATGAAACGGCTTTTCTTTTTATTCAGTTTGGCGCCCAATGGAATTTTACATATCCTCTTTCCACAGTTAAATACATCTTCGAGGTATCTGTCACTGTGCAATATTCTCTACCCGTTTCAAATTCTGCACATTACGCAAACCTCCCAACTTAAAAGTTCCACCTCCTTTCCTCACCCGATAAACCGACGAGATATTTATTACAGATGGGACAGACACAAATGATGACTGCCCCCAGACAGTGCAGATGTCAAGCCAGCTCCATCAGTCAGTGGAGTAATTTTATTTTTTCAAAATGTCCTGGCTGGAGAAGAGACTGGTAATTGGTGTACGGCGCCTAGCGGCCGTAGCACCATGTGCCCCATCAGTGTCTCGGGAAAAAACATTAACTCATGCCTCTCTCCGGTTTATATCTCTATTGTTTATAAATAGCTCTTGGATTCAAAACATCTTAAGGTATCAACTACATATATATTCTGCTGAATAAGTTAATTATTTTATTTTATTTTAGTAAAAATAAAATAAGGTTATAATAAAGTTCTGAAACCTTCTCTTGTTGTATATCACTGAAGTTAGAAAGAAACCAAAATTCGGGAGACGATGTGTGATGATATAATACAATATGGTTTTTCTATGGGGTATTTAGTAGATCATTCTTTTTACTTCTAGTCATATTTATTTAATAAAGTAATTACTCTGGATTCTAATAATTGCAGTTAAGACCCGGGACAATCTGATCTCTAGAGGCCACATCATAAACCTCCATGCCCATCCTAATTGTTATTTTTGTAACTGTTGCTGGTGGTGCCTTTTCTGATTTATGGGCCATTTAAAGTTATTGCTCCCAACCACATTAACGGATCGTTAACCTTATTGAACTATAAAACCATTTCCAATTGCGGCCTTCTCAGGGGGTGTATACACATCTGATAAGTATATATCTCTTGCCTATAATAAAATAAGATAAATATTATTACAAAATGTACAAATAGAAATGTAATAAAATTTAAGAGAAACTGTACTGTTATCTTTATTGTTAATCAATTTACATTATATATAATGTTACCACCTAATATTGTAACAATTTATTTGAAATTCAATGCACATTCAAAATAAATCAATAAAAAAAAAAGCTAAGATAAGGTAATTTCTCTGTCCTCTATTTATCAGGATAGGAAGTGAGTACATTAGGGAATGAAAAAAAGAAAGAAAGTTTTCATAAAATGTAACATAATTTACTTTTGTAAAAAATGAGAACGAACCAATAACGTTCATTATTCTATTGATTTTACAATATTTATAACCTAAAATAACCCAATATTTAAAAAACAAAAACAAATCAACAACTCATATTTCTGAATTATCCAATTAGTGGATTTGAAACCTAATTAGCGTGAATTTTGCGTTAAAAATGCAAAATACCATTTACAGATTGAAAATCGAACTTTTTTCATTCTGTAGAAAATCAAAAAGTAAATCCTATTAATTTAGGTGTGTCACACGAAGTGGTGTATTCAGCCTTAAACAAAATCCGAAAGCTGGTGCTGTGGTGAGAGAAGAAAAACCCAAAACTTATCTAACCTTGTCGTCTCTATTCTATATTTTTTTATCTTATATTTATTTAATTTTATTTATTTTTACTATTTTTCTTATTGACATAATCTTACTATTACTTATTTAGTATTTTATTTCTACTGTTTTATTATTATTATTTTATTTTGACAACGCCTAACATTTCGTAAAAATATTTCCGACCTTTTGTCTCTTTAGGTTATCTTTCCAGTTTAACTTTCGTCTAATTTTATTTTTATTGTTTAGAGACACTAAATTTTCGACTTGCTGTTAATAGCCAATCAATTTATTCAGTCCTAAGAATCTGGACTCTAATAAAAAATATCTGCATTGAAAACCGAAAAAAAATTGTAATTTATGATTTTTCGAATAATCTCGTATTATTTATTGCTAGTGGTGAGGATTCGAATAGCGACTTAGTCAAGAAATATTTGGTAGCTGTCACCTAGAAGATCACTACTTCTTAGGAACTGCATGTACCAATACAACATACATCATTAATTGGAATATGAAAAAACAAATAAAGCTACGCAATTAAATTTGTCTTTGTTAATTGTCAATCTCCGTTTTCATATTTTAGGTTTTCGCCCCTATTATAATGTTGTTTTTTTCTATTTTGACTTTTCATCTTATTTTCTTTTTTCAAAAATATATATTAAATTAATCCCTTCTCATTTCTTCATCTTTTTAATGGAAATTAAGTAAACTATTTTTCTAGTGCCTTTTAACCTTTAATATTGGTTCAAAGTAGAAGTAATATTATTTTTTGTATTCCGGGATCTTTTCAATTATTTTTTATTCAAATGTATCCTTCAATCTCTGTTTATTGTAGTTTTTTATTTATTATATTTTGTATATTAAAAAAACAAATACTTGTACTACTACTCATGGCTCTTGGGATCAATATTTAGTAAGGAAGTACTTACTGTGTTTTGACGAACGATTATTAGGAGTTCAGGATCCATCATATACTAGCAAATTTTCTTTTTAATCATAGTAGTATAAAGTTCACATTTTATCAATCCTGAGTATACCCCAGGAGTGCCTTTATAAAATAGTGTCGATCCACGGTTAATATAATAAATGAATAAATCATCTGGCCACAGCCGGGACTCGGCTTGTGGTAGACCGTGAGGAGTCCAATGCCTTACCCACTACACCACACTCAAACCCTTTTTATAATATATATATATATATATATATATCTTAGAATTTTAACAATTTCCAAGAGAATGCGTACATCAGAAAAGTAATCGATGCAATTTTACAGAGACCATAGAATACGGCACTGTTGGAAAAGGAAAGGGAAAGAAGACTTGTAAGTGGAGCTAAGTAGGCTGAGATTGAAGATCTCAAACTGCCTCGCTGTAAAAGTTGGCCAATGGGAGATCCAAACGTAATGCAGCTCTTAAATCCAACAGGTTGTTGTGGGTTTAAATTTATTGTTGGGGGGGACTGCCGCAACAAGTGGTCCCACTGAGGCCCTAGATTTAGTATTGTTCAGCCTCCACTCCCTTTAGCAAGAGTCTTCTTTATTTATTACTTGTATACAATCCTATTTCCCGCCCTGTTTTTTCTTTTCTATTTCACTTAACTTTCTATAGGATTTTCTTGAGCTTGAAAACATTACTGGGTATAACTTTATAATCTTCAGTATGCGAAACGTTTTAGAAGTTCCTATCCACAAAAAATACCGTAATGGAACGAAAATATGAAAATAAACCTTTAAAAAAAATACAGTACCGCTACAACTCATGAAGCGTCTAGGAATCTGTAATTTGTAAGGAAATACTGTTTCTAGAACAACGCTTGTGCAATAAGCTAATTTTTTTTTGTTCTCCTACCTGTTCATTTCTGACATAAGAATTATCTGTAGATAATCAAGTTTTCATATCGTGGGGCCGTCACTAAATAACAGTCAGTCCTTCTAGACTGGATTCGATCTGGCACCGCTGCAGTTCTTAAGGTACCGTCTCAATTCCTTCTGGAATAAACGGTTTCAAAAAGAGGTAATATGTTCAAGAACACATTCAACCGCCATATTTTTTTAATGAGGATGGACGGACTCCTGGGGGTTTCCGAACTCACAGGATTAACCCACAGCTGATTTAACAGAATGATTAATTACTTTCTCACATCTTTTCTAAGTCTTTGTATTCTATGAGTTATAAGCTGGAAAATTTGTAAAAAAGCAAAAGTCTGCAACCAACGGGAAAACTCGAAAATGTAAATTGTAAATTAATGTTTAATCTCTTAAAAAAATCAAAATTGCGCATTCAACTTGAAAATAGAGAAGATTTATTTTTTATGGCTTATTGTGACTAAAAGGAAGCGTGGTAAGGCACGATGTTACGAACTCCAAGGACCCGGGTTCGAATCCGATTGAGCAGAAAATTGTTTTCTGTTACACTGTAGCCGTGAGTCAACCCTGTGGGTTCTGGAGTCCTCCAGGGGTCCGCCCAGCCTCATAAGTTGGGAACCCTTAATTTGATAAAAATCTAGCGTTCCTTCCACCACCGTGGGTCTAGTAACAGTACTTCCTTACAAAGTATTGAACCCCTGCACCTTCATGGGATAATCCACTACAAAGTTGTACAGATTTTAATTTTTTTTTTTATTCTGACTAAACTATAATATTTTTCAAGCAACGGATTGAAAGATATTATCAGTACGTATTATGAATAAGCCTGGGTAATTGGAAAAGTTAATGAATTAATAATGAACCTAAAAATGGATCCCAAAATAATAATTACTATAAGTACAAACATTCCCTTATTTCCACTTCCCCTTCAAAACTAAAATGGTAACAAAGAGCATTAGTCACGTGCCTGCGACTGACAGAAACATGTGTTTTGTTGAAGTAAATAGCCGACTGACGCCTCCAACCATATTCGAGGCAGATAGTGTCATCTCAGAGCCAGATCTGACAGATTTCTGTCTGGGTCCGATAACTGAGGTTTTGAGGCGCTCAACCTCCTTCCTGTGTCTGCTCTTGTTTAGGAATAATTTTAGAATTCTTAAATTATTGCTGAATTGGACTATGATCGAAACCAGGAGAATAATATCTTCCCGTAAATATTCTTACTGGTGAATAATTTTTTTAATTCTCTTCGAGTTCAAGATATCGCTTACTCATAACAGTTCTGTCTTACAGTTTAGTCTCAACGAAATTTTTTTCTTTCTATTCTTCATTTTTTTTCAACCAGACAAGATCATTATTGGTTTTAAGTTAACAATGACTAGGTTTTTATTTTATGTATTTGAATATCTAGGCGAAAATTCTTAATTTGGAGCTTAATAAAAACAAAAATTGCTTTTACCCCCATCTTCAGGTAATCTGATCCTGTGGTGTGTTGGTATAAAATTTAGTTTAGCTATAGTTTTCTCTTAAAATCTAACCATGACTTCTTCATATGGTTCTAACTTGTCTCCATATTTTAATTTTATAATAAATCCTTGATTAATAACTAGGAAGTCTTTAGTTATATGTTTAGACATTCTTCTACGGAGCTTTTTATTTTATTTCATTTTATTATTATTATTCATTTAGGATCGAGGAGCTAAAAAATTACTACCCGGACCCTGAATGGTGTAGGTCAGTGGTTCCCAAATCATAGACATTGAACCAAACGGGGTCCACTTTCACTCTCGACCTGTGGTAAATGGAATCCTTGAAAATAGAATTGTTAAAAAGTGCATTTTGAAATACTTATTGTCATTTCTGATATACGGAGCAGAGGGAGAGAAGGAAGGGGGATTTATCTACTGGATACCACCCTATTCTAATCAGGGAGGAAACTATCGCTACTGCTGTTCTGAGGTTGCAAAGACCTGCACCTCAACTCTCTCAGTCACAAACGGTCCATATCTTGTTAAACCTTCAAGCATGTACTCTAGCATCAGGAAAAATAATGAATAATTAATGAAACAGTTCTAACAATAAATCCTCATAAAATATCTGGTACCGACTCTCTCCAAGCCAGCCTCAAGGCTTTAGCCCTGGCAGTGCTCTGAAAACACTGAAGTCAAAATTCACTATTGCCTTCATATCATTATTATTTAGTTTTTGTTTACTAAATTAATATTCCCTCCCATCGTCTCAAATAATACTTTATTAGTACTATACGATTTTATTAATTCTAAAAATTGAATAAATGTATGCAACATCCCATGTATAGGTGATAAAACTTGCAGAGGTTGAACTAATTTTTTAATGATGAAAGGAACAAAAATCAATTTTCACATTCTCAAAACCAATTAATTTTTTGTTATAAATAAATTTTGGTTTTAACAGACTTGGAATTCAACCGGGTTCAGTAAACATAATAAGCCACGTAAGTAATCTAGCTGATTATTAATAATAATAATTTGTAACATTATTTTAATAAAATCTATACCAATCTTCTAAACGGTTTAGTCAAAATTTAATGATATCAGTCAGAATTACATTAAAAGCTGAACACCGAAATTTTAGAGTGTTTTACATGATTTTACAACATTGCATGAATCAATATACGGAATATCGCAATCAGGTCCCTGTACAAATAAATTTAATTTATATTATTTACATATGAATATTATATATTCATGTATAAATGCACATACAAATATGAGCCACGTAGTGAACAGAAAGACTAATTTAAAATTTAACATATTTCAGAAAAGTATTTTTAATAATATTTTTCATAATATCTTATGTTTCAATATTTAAAAAGTATGTCAGAAGTGCAAAAATATTATATATTTGCTAAGATTAACGCTTTGCTCTTAAGTATTCATACAATGCTCAGTATCTGCAGAATCAGTATTGAAAATGCAAAGACTAATTTTATGGAGTTTTTATTCAGCCATTTTATACAAGAGTTCATTCGACTTCAGGAAGATTGATGCATAATTCATTGCGGAAATAAATAATTAATTTTCCAGTTTTAATAAGAGATTTACGTAGGGCACCTTTCAATTCGAATTTTCACTTTTTTTTTCTTTTTTTATCAGTGTTATTTTGTTTGTAAAATTAATTAACTGACATCTTTATTAATCACTACTACTATCAATCCATATTTTTTTTTTTACGGAATACAATAGTTAATTTTCCAGTTTTAATAAGAGATTTGCGTAGGGCACCTTTCAATTCGAATTTTCACTGTTTTTTCTTTTTTTATATCAGTGTTAGATTTGGCTATGAATTCATTTTGCTTGAGAAAATTAATACTTACATCTTTATTAATCACTATTAATATCAATCCATATTTTTTTTTAGGAATACAATAGTTAATTTTCCAGTTTTAATAAGAGATTTGCGTAGGGCACCTTTCAATTCGAATTTTCACTGTTTTTTCTTTTTTTATATCAGTGTTAGATTTGGCTATGAATTCATTTTGTTTGAGAAAATTAATACTCACATTTTAATTAATCAGTGATCCAAAAATTATTTTTGATTTGCTTTTGATTGTAATAATGATTAAGAAAAACTACTAGTGAAGAAACGCCCCTTCTTGTCTTCTGTTTCTTTTCCTCGTGTATCATACGTAGTTATGAGAACAATGTTTTTGTTTTCCCGTTGGGTGGGCCGATTTATGAGCGAGAACATAAACAAGTTATTGGCCAACTCTCGAGATATTTATTCTATTGATTACTCTTGCTTGCGAAAATAAGGTATTCTTTATCAGGGCGCCCTCTTTGATTTACTACGATGATTGATTCGCCAAGGAGCCAGCGACTTCCTCTTGCAGCTGTAGCGTATGTTTCATCCGAATCAATGTTGGTTTATTTACTTACTAACTCTGTTTTTCTATTGATTGAGGAATTTTCCCAACCTTTGAATTTAATAATTAACTCTGGTTTAAGATAGTATATTTAAAAATATAGGTATAAATATAGTTAATTAACTTAAGTGATTTATTTTTTATTTAATATAGCACTAATATATATTTATCTGTTGGTAGTTTTAAAACAATGCTAACCAAACTCAAACGTGTTAACGCAGCACAAGCACCCTTTAATTTGTGCCTAAAAACCACTGAACAGGTCGGCCTCAAATTCAGGTCATTTTTTTTTGTTAGTAATTTATTTATTGTTATTTACAATTATATAAAATTATATTCAAGGAAATTTTCTATTAGGTATAAATTAACATGATATAAACATTTGTAGAATCTACCAATTTATAGAACTCCAATTACGTTATTAGGGAAGGAGATCATGGGGTCATCTTCTTTTCAGATGCCTTGGGAGATTATCGGGTATTGAAGGACAAGCCAGGTTAGAAAAAAGTGGGTTTGGGTGGTTGAGAAGTTTATCATGGATGGATTGGTATCTGATTCTGGCCAAATCGGCAACATATGGAAAATTGACTATAAGGATTGGATGCGAGAAGAATTCGATATCTTAGTGGAGCCCTAAAGCTCAACTCCGTATGTCCAGATAGGCCTAAGTAATAGTCAAATAGATTAGTCTTTTGTAATGGATTGGAAGTTTAGACCGTTTGTATAGTAAATGTTGTAATAGTCGGAATCGGCGAGCAGTTTCCTGGCTTTTAAGTCTAGTATGAGGATTCCATGTCAGTCTTTTGTCCGGATTTAGTCGTAACAAATCTGTTCGACAGGAATGAGTGGGGTATTATTAAAGGATACTGTGGAGCAGGAAGTCATGGGCTTACGACGAAGGGTAAATTTGATTTGGTGGGATTTATTGAAATTTATTTTAATCCTCCAGTTTCGGCACCATTCTTAAAGAGGTAAAGTTGTCCCAATTGGTTGGTAAGTAAATAAGTTATTCAAACGCTTGCGCATGTGCTAATTTGTCATAGTTTGGTAAACATGTAGAGGCACCTTTTGATTCCTTCTTGTAAAACAAGGAGTGGGAAAATACGCTATATAGAAACAATATACATCGCTTATATATTGAAAAAATAAGCTGTATTTAAACATTTACGTTAGTTAAACAATATATATTTTAGAATTGAAGTTTTGATTATTTGCGTTTGCATTCCCCTTACCAGGATTAGATGCGCTACAATTTGCTAAACTATAAGATCCCTCTTTTGAAGCTGATATTTGTAAACAAAAATAGATTATTTATCTGATATCATGTAGGAGTATTAATGCTACTTGGCACGAAGATGAGCGCTTATGGGGAGACAGTATGTTTGTTTTGACTGTTTGCTTTTTGCTAAGACCACTCCCACCGATGAACAATTCACTTAATGCTTCCCCACAGCCAAGTCCAGTTCCTTCCTGAAATAGATATGTGATGGTTGTCCCCTCGGTGCTGAATTTAATACATCAACCCCTGCTTGGATCCGATTCCGCAATTACATCTATTGTCTCATGTATGACTAGGCTGGATAGCTGTAAAATAACAAGATACTTATATTGATCAATAGCTACTGTTGTGCTGAGGAACATTGATTGTAAATTAATTATAAAATTCTGGTGCAGTGCGTGCGTTCATATAACATACACTTACTAGCCTATTTTGAGTTGAAATTAAGCCTCCATCGTTTCAGAACATATATTGATAGATTATTTACCTTGGAAATACTTTCCTATTCTAATGTCTGAAAAGACTAATTGACTTGATTTCATGTATCCAGTATGTATATGTATCCAGAGCTTCAAATCATCATAAGAATCCCATCTTTTCATTTAAAATTATTCGATCAAGGCAAGTCCATAACGTTCATAAGGTTTCTAAGCTGTATTGAAGAAGTACGAGAAGTAAAAAAAAAAAAATAAAACACATTTATATAAAAAAGCCAAGAATCGTATGAATGTATAGTGGGCGGCAATGACTATAGACAGTTCACTGTTGCTGTCAATGACAATTAATTTGTGGAATATTGACAGTTACGGAGATAGAAGAGCTTCAATGTGTGAGATAAACAATAAACAAAATATGACAATAAAATGAACGGAAAAAAAAATTGTACTAAATTTTAGATAGTTTTTCTTTATTTTTATATGTAATAGCTGATAACTAATTTGCGAAAGGGAATCTCGGGGGAATTATTTAAAATCTGATTTATAATACCCATCTTAATACTAAAATCCCGACGATCAGACCGACCAGAGGGCCCTGAATCCTTTGCTATACTATTACTAACTTTTTAGTCAGTGTTTACATTAGCGGTGTGTGCTTTTAGAAATTGTGCCACTCTTTATAAAGTGTGCAAATGATAACAACATAAAGAATAGTCCACTTCGGGGCATGTATATTTTAGTATCTTAGTATTTTAGTATTACTTACAGAAAAGATTAAATTTATCTCAGATCTCGACCCCCATCTATTCCAAAATAACTATCACCATGGCCCAGTGCACCTTATTCCGCTAATAAAAATGCATAAACTTTGTTTAAAGAACGGATGCAGTGAAGTTATGACGTCATAATAAGCTCATCTGGTATAGCAGCAACGAAGGATGGATAAGAAAATGGCCGGTCAGCGAACATAAATTAACCCTGATTCTTCGCTCTGTTCATTATTATTATTATCGCTTTCTTTATATTTAAAAAAAAAATCCCTAGTACGTTTTCACGGGCCAGGCTTATTTGTGCAGGAGCCCGATGCAAAAAATCCATCTCATATAACACATGTGTACAATAATTTTAAAATTTAGTATCCATCACTCTTAACATGGGAACGTATTTCTAGCGAGTTTATAACTCTTACTAATTAGGTAATTAATTAAATAAAGTAAAGAATCAGGTATTTGCTTCGCCTATAAATAATTTTAAGAGTAATAATTATAAAAAAAAAAAATTGATAATTTTTTTATTTATTTATGTAATCAATCATTATGTGATAATTATTTGTTTTGTTTCTTTAAGGTTTGTCCTTGACGATTTGGGGTTCAATTTCTGGGACTGTATAGGCAAAGATGTAGAAGGCTGTGTAAGGCTTTGCGATTATTATTATTATTAATTGTTATATGACAGCTTTTATATAAAAAAAAATTTTGTTCTACAGCCTATGAGTCATTTGGAACTATATTTTGTAATTGTAATAGAAAGATATTCATTTCGTCTGGTAATCTTATACTGATAAAATATGCGGTGATTTAAAAAAAAAAAACATTTTCAGGTTTTGATATAAATATCTAAATATTTTTAAATCAAACGTATGAGATGAAGTGGAGGAGGAAGGAGTCGATGCAGCCGACGGCGCCCACAAGTCGCTGTTATTTTGCGGACTGCTAAAAAAAGACGACGATATATTTTTTTTCCTCAAAGAGGTGATAGGTGAACTGAAACATGCTCGATCGTGCCTTTACAGATTAATACAGCTTGAGCTTTGAGCTGAGACTCTTCTCGGACTTATATACAGTTAATCCTATGTCGGAGCCTTTTGTTTCCCTCAGCGTCCTGAATTAACTGGGATCTTCTGAGCCTAAAAGACTAGACATTAAGTACTTGAAATAATAATAAACTTAAGTACTAAGATAGTCGATTAATTTCTAAAAAAAAAAATTGAAATGGTTTTAAATGCAACTTGACCCGTAAGAATATAGAAACCAGGTAGGTCGTTTGTACTCTGAATTCGCTATCCGTTTGAACGCTATAAGAAAATATTAATATGTACCTAATAGTTTAAAAAAGAACAATTCAATCTAAAAACCTAATCTGTGACACCAATTGTTCGTAATAATTGGTCGTTAGTAATTAAAAACTTTTGTTAAAACGTGACTTATGATAGTTTAGTAATTTAATCTTTAGCTTGATTTGTATTTGTTTAAAGACTGTTGCTTGCTTAATATTACTACATTGTAATAGAATTCGTATTGGCGTTTAAAGAAAAATTATTTTTTCTCTCCTATACTAGGATACTTGCTCATTGCTCAAGCTATGACCAATTATGTTAATATGAACAAAATATGTACTATTCTCATTAATAAAAATTCTATATTGCAATAATATTTCCATTACGTCTAAAATTAGTGAGGATGCCTCTCCCGAAAAATTTAAGCCTTTTTTATAATTGTTGGCAGATGATCCGTTTTTTTTTAATAATTAAAATTAAGCAAATAGATTAGCTTGCTTAATTTCATCTTAACTTAAGTCATCCATTTCTATTTTACGATTTATTTTTTGAATATTTGCTGTCGGACGCAACTAATATCGATGTAGAATTTCATGAAACGTGCCAGAGCGCTTTAAACTCAATTAACAAAATTAATCGTTATAAAATACATTACGTAATTATTGGCATATATACTTTAGGTATTCGTTCTTTTAATAAAATTTCACACTTGTTTAGTATCTAACGGTACTTTTTAAAAGTCTATAAATATAAAAGGGAATGGTTCGAATCTTTGTCCACAAAACTGGAACGGTTCACATGCTTTTTTTTTTAAAAAAAGGTTGCGTGTCACTACGGGAAGGTTAAAGCTACAGAAATCCACAATTTCTCCGGTAGAAAAAATGTAATTAACCAAATTAAACATTTTGCCACGTAGCTCAGAAAATATACATTTTTTATACGTATACATTGAATACGGTTATTATATACCAATCGGTTTGTCTTTTTTTCAACAATAACAAAAAAATATTATGGATTTTATTAAACAATATTGTATTCACAAACAATATAGGAACATAATGAGCCTTCGAGCAAAGTAGGCCAACAAAATGTTGTTTAGTAAAATGCAAATTATATTCGTTTTTAGTGTGGTATGAAACTCTTAAATACCATTTTCCTCCTGGTGTCTATTGTTCTCTGCGTTAGTTGTTAGATTATTGCTCTGGACGAAATGTTAGTTACAAATAAATAACGCTTTAAGCCTTTTATATTATATCTCCGGTTCTAATTTGATTAATACCATTTGGTGTGGTTTATAGAGCCCTAAACCACTCCCAAATTTCGTGTCGATTGGATGAGACATCTTGAAGATATTGTTATTTTTTTTTTCAAAATAAATCAAAGGCTCACATATAAGGCAAAAAAAATTATTTTCCAATTTTTCGAAAATTTATACTTGAGAAGTAGTTGAATGGTTATTAAATCTTGGAAACAAAAAAATCATTTAATTCGGACTACGATTAGCCAAGATATTGCCTATTTAACTATACCCATATTGAAAAAAAAATGTAGAATTTAGGTAGGTTCTCTCTGAATTTTGTATCTTGTTTATTATAACTTGAACACTACACACCCCCGATCATTCTAAAATCTACCTTTAATGATGATTAATCGTCTATATAAATTATTTGGTCAATATTAGTAATAAGAAATGAAACAGTTTTAAGGAAAACCTTCATATTTTATTTATCAATTTTTATTACATATTATTACCATATATTTTTATTATATATTATTACAATATAATTTAATAATATATTGTTATTTACTGATGTAAACTAAAAAAATATCATAAGCGATTAATTCAATGTGTGAAAAAAATAATAATGGATGTTTAATTTTAACTAAATATAATTTATATCATACTTTCAATTGTCTTTAATTAATGCATTCAGGTACATCCCTTAATCTAGAAATAGCGAAGGATTGTCGGGTCTGCTAATATATCTATAAATTTGAGTAATTTTGTTTTACTTCAAATTTGTTTTTATTGAGTATTTTTATACTCAGTCTCACTTGAGGACAATGGTAATATAGATTTGGTAATATATCTTTACACTGTATACGTTTGAAAATTATATTTGTGTTATTGACACTTGGTTTACCTAAAAAAAATCTGATATAATTTAAATAGTAATAAATCCATTCTCAAAGCCTCTTTGTTTCCATTGTTTAAATCTCCACCTATCAGGATTAATGGAGACCTACAATGTGGGTCGAAATAACGGCAAACAATAAATATTTGAAAACTATTTTTTTTCTTCTTGATAGCAACCCTGAACATCTCCTTCAAAATGAAATAATTATAGTTTATATGTATAAGAAACAATGTTCCAATTTAATTTTGAAAAATTTCAAAGGACGTAGGAACGATGGGGTCCGCTTAATATTTAATTATAGTTTCTCTCACAACTTTTGTGCGTGAGTATGTATGTGCTCACGCATACTATTACCAACGCACAAAATTAATTAATATTTAAAGCACAAAAGGGCAATATGACCCCAGGTAGTACAGCTGACCTCATAACCCGGCTTTCAAATATTTATAGGTTAATAACTAAAACCTCACTATCGATTCTCGTTTTGTTTCTGACTCGACTGTGCTGGCTTTTGTGTTCTCAATTTTTCCTTATACACTTTTTCTAATTTTTTTTTTATTCAGCTTTTTTAATTAAAATGAATCGATTAATTTTTACGAACGATGATGATTTTTGACATTTCCTGTGATAAAAAAAAACAAACTACTCTAAATTTGTGTATTGAATCTATTTAAAGATCAAGTCATATCATGACTTAATCAAGAGATAATTTCCAAAGAGCTGGTTCGATCTTTTTTTTTTTTGCTTTTTATTACTTAGTGGTGGTGGCATTTGTTTATTCCATACAGCAAAAAAATAATTACCTATATTCTATTCGTTAACTAGCTATATTCTATTTGTTACTGCTATTATTTAATAAGTTAAATATATGTGGTTTACTATACTTTAACTATATATGTTTGTAGATTTTAAATATTTATGAATTTAACATATTTTTGGTATCTAGATATTTGAACAATATTTCTCATTTTTTTGTATGTCGGACAATCAAGTAATACAAAAAAATTAGGAGCAGCAATGAGATCCTTAAACATGGATCTCATTGCTGCTACAATTTTCGCATTGAAAAGTTTCAGTCATGGCTGTTTTGTGCAGGTAAATATTTCAAATTGTATGATTCGACCAAAATTGCTGGCTTGAACTTTAGCTATAGATAATATTAAAAAGAACAAAGTTAAATGAAAAACTAGGGGTGATCTGATATTTTAGCCTAGTAAATATAACTTAAAATTTGGCTTTGCCTAAAATTAATTTTCCTGTTTAAAAATATGGAACGAACCAGTTTTGATAGGCTTAATTTGAATCTTGTTAAATGCACCATAAGGTAGTTTATGATGATTATTTTCCTAGAAAAATTATTTTTTACGCCATTTGCCAAGATATTCACAACATATTTTTTCTCGCTGTTTAGAAAAAATATTGTACCTCAATAGATGTAAAATATAAATATCTATAAATTTACCCGTCTTTAAAACAGGATTTATTATTTTCGTTCAGTTAGTAATATTTAAGATATTGAGCACTGAATATAAAATGAGGGAAGTTTTTTTTTTTTCTTGTATAATCCGAACTTCCAATGTTCCACCATTGAAATAGTTCTCAACTATTTACTACTTTCCTATTTTTCAAGAACGTTGTTTAGGCCGGGTAAAAAAAAAGTATTATTTTCCAACAGAAAACCTGTTAAAAATATATATTATCTACAAGACTTAATTTTGAACTGAATGGACTGAAAGAAGAAAAAAAAAGTAGACTTTTAATGTGTAAATTATTTAACGGTCATAATGTATTTATTTTTTAACTACAATATCCAGTTCGGGTGAGCCAATAGCCCTCTAGCTTATCCCAGTGAGTGAGCAGTCAATAGATGCAGCTCAACTCAATACAACGCAACAAACAACGCGGTGTCATCCATTTCATTTAACTTGTTTATGTACCTATCTGAATATAATTTATTTTCATTTACTAGGATGTAGTGGAAAATAATTTATAGAATGGCTCGTCAGCATTGTTTGAGGTCCTAATGTGTTGGATACTTTGTCTGCACACAGCTTTGATACCAATCAACATCTGACAGATTTAGGCTGATTGGATCCAACCTGATCGATCTGATCTTCCAATAGTCTATTCCAGGTTAGTTAGGTGTTCTTGGTTCGGTGGTTCAACTTGAATCTAATATTAACGATTGAAAATGCAGCTTGTCGCTAGGTATCACCTTTGTAACAGATTTTTAGATGAAATTATTAGTGAGTCTGATCACCGCAAAGTGGCGGACGTGGAACCCAGACGTGGTTCTGCAAACAGCATCCCACGCAGGCAGCTCGCAGCCGATCTACAAGACCGTAGCTTATTCGTCAGCTCATTAACTCATTGGCTCATTAATACAATAGCTCGCCCGTGTGGGTGGCCACAGGCGAGGACTATTGTTGCTCCATGAAATATGGCCGTTCATTGCTATTCGTACAACCGTCAGTACGCACTACGGTACTTGTAGACGGTTCCGATATAAATAGAACAGATCAAAAGAGATAATGAGCTCATAATTTATTATAAATTTATGTCACTTATTTAGTGACATTGATAAATATGAGAATTATCGAGGCCTCATTTATTAAATAGACGTTGTCAGGTATCTTGGTACTATTTCTAAGTGAATTTGACAGTTTCTAATTTGTAGTGATTAATCTCGTAATATGAAATATTTTGCTTCTTCCATCGCTTTAGTATATAAGTTCAGACAATTCATGAATAGTCTTGGAAGTACGAAATAGGTTTTACTTATTTGTCTAGCTCTTGCTGACCTAACCTACGTAAAGTATCGATAGATGAGAATCGATGCCATTTCATTTAATGCCTGTATTGAACTTGGATAAGCGTTTAGTCTTGTAGCCCTTAAATGATACTGATTTCCACGTGCTGTAGTGCAATTTTAATTATTTTATCAACTCATACTTTGCTTGTAAGAGCACTCTTGAACATTAAATTGCCCACGAGCAGTGAAAGCCATTCAAAATATCAAAAATAATCCTTCAAACACTTAATTACCTTGGCCAAGCTCTACAATTTACTTCATCCGTCACCATTTTCAATTACTCTTACAGAAAATATAAAGATTTTTGAAATTGTTGTGTTTTGTCACAGGCTACTTGATAAAGTGAGTAAATATATGAAATGCCTTGTCCATTAACCAGAGAAGATTAAATTAATGCATTGGATGAAAATCACATTATTATATAAAAAATTATCTTAATGATAACCAGATAAGAGCTGTTGCCTAGACAACTTCGTACATATGGAAGCTAGTTGACTATATAAAGCCTTTAATAAGTACGATTTTTTTTAATAACACTGCGTATTAATGTTAAAAGTTGTAAGACAACATTATACTGTAAATAAAATCGGTGCACAAAGATAACAAAAAAAACCTTATTTAAGTGAAACCAACAAATTTATCGTCGCTTTGACTTTGCTCCTTCATGTTTTCACCAACTAAATTTTTATCAATTTAGTAAATATGAACATTGAATTTTTTTTTTTTTCTTTTGTGCCTCTGAGCTATTTGACACTTTTTTTTTAATAATTTATTTATTGTTGTTTACAACTTTATACATATATACACGTCAAGTAAATTTGCTGTAAGTGATATTATGACATGATGCAAACATGTGGAGAATCTACCCATTGAACTCCAAAAACATTTATAAGGAGAAGATTTCGAGGCCATCTTCTTTTCAAGCACCTCGGAGGATTGCCAGGAATAGAAGAGGAAGTAAGGTTAGAAACTAGTGGGTTTGGGTAGTTAGGGAGTTTATGATGGAATAAATGATATCGGGTTCGGGCTAGATCGGTTACATGAGGAACATTTAGGTCTTTATGGATGGTTTTATTAGTAACAAAATGAGGAGCATTGAGGATTTTACGAAGAATTTTAGATTGCAAGGATTGGATACGGGAGGAATTTGAAGGTTAGTGGAGCCCCTAAGCTCAACTCCGTATGTCCTCAGATAGTCCTTATAACAGTCATGTCGATCAGTCTTTTGTAATGGATTGGAAGTTTGGACAGTTTGTCTAGTAAATGTTGTAATAGTCGGAATCGACGAGCAGTTTCCTGTCTTTTCAGTCTTGTATGAGGATTCCATGTCAGTCGTTTGTCCAGATTTAGTCCTAAGTAACGGATCTGTTCCATAGGAATAAGTAGGGTATTATTAAAAGATACTGTGGGGCAAGACGAAGGGTAAATGTGATTTGGTGGGATTTATTTTAATCCTCCAGTTTTGACACCATTCTTCAAAGAAGGTGATGTGGGATTGGAGGGTTTGGGATCCAATGGAAGGATCATTATTCACTGACAATAGGCATGTGTCATCGGCATACGTGGTGAGAATAGTGTTAGGATGGGTTGGGATGTCAGCTGTAAAATCTGTATGAAGGATAGGACCAAGGATACTACCCTGAGGTACACCAGCAGACTGAGGAAACAGGGATGAAAAAGCGCTGTTGTGATTTACTTGAAATAACCTGTCTGTGAGATAAGAACGATGATGAGATAATAAGTAGTGGGTAGGAATTTACGAATCTTGTATAGCAGTCCTGGGAGCCAGACACGATCAAAAGCCTGTTCTACATCAAGAAAGACTCCCGAGCAGTACATTCCGCGCTTCAATGAAGACGAGACTACATCAACCACACGATGGCATTGCTGGATAGTGGAGTGGGATGTTCGGAATCCAAACTGGTGATCTGGGATTATGTGGTTGGAATCTAGGATGGGGTACAGGCGTTTTAAGATAAGTTTCTCAAGGATTTTTCCCATGATAGGTTACAGAGAGATAGGTAGGAGATGATAGGTAAGAGGATGGGTGTTCTGGCGGCTTTCGAAGTTTGGGAATCATTTTCATTATGGATAATTTCCACGGATCAGGAATCTGGTGGATCTGAGGACAGCATTGTAGATGTAGGTGAGGAATATAAAAGATTTTCGAGGAAGATGTTTTAGAGCATGGGATGTAAATAGGTCATAATATATCATAATATGTTTTATCTGATCGGTATCTAGTCCTGTGCCATTTCGCTCTTGCTCTGCTTATTTGACACTTAAATTTCTAACATTTATTCAATAATTACGAAAGGGGTAGGTTATTTTAAATTTAGTATAAAGTTAGAAGAGATTATAGACTTAATAATTTTTAGTTAAGATTTAACTAAGAAGAGCAGTACACTAAATGGTACAGAAATTATTAGTTTTGTCTTATTATCTCTGACTAGTAATGTCTGTATGTACAAACGTAGTAACGTTTATGTTCCTTAAGTAACGAATCCTCTGGCGGAGGTACTTTTTAGAAAAAGTATACCATGAAAACGAAGGATGAATCATAGTCAAAGTTTTTAATATTTTGAGCTCCTCTCTAAATTGAGTTGGACGGTTCGAAATCCGTCTATGGATTGATTTGATTCTAGATAAGTCTATTTTGTAGGTCAAACCGTTTTGCTCAAGCCCCACTACTTTTATAAAGTATTTTGCAGCTAGTTTCTTTTACTTTAGAGTTCTTGACTATTCAATCGGTTTAAGGGATCTAGTAGTATTATTGCCTATCGTCACCTTGTATAAACGGTAGTCAACAAACAGTATTTCATATATTTTTTTCTTTATAATCAGATTATTATTCTTTCTTTTTCAATCAGCAATATTTTGTACATTTTTCTTTAAATTGTACTTCCTTTTTATTAATAATTTAATATTATTGTTAATTTTGGTACTATTTCTTTATCTCGCATTCAATAAATCCATTTTAAAGCAATGTTGGTCTGAATTTTTACCTAAAAATAAAAAATCGAAATCCAGTGGAGAGATTTGGCTTAAACTTTTAGAATGTAAGAAGAGCCATTTGTTTCAGAAATCTATTACCGCAGGAAAAATTTTTGTTTAGAAAAAAAACCAAGCAGGTTGGTATTAAGTGTATGAATAACAGCACGCGTCTCATTAAAACCAACTATCGAACCGACGTAATTTATTTAGTCAAATCTCATTTAAAGAAATATTTCTTAAATAAACAATTGGCTATTAATCAAATTAAAAATTAGGTTTCCGGCCTACAGATATTTTTGGCAGTTGTGGATTGTTAAGGAGGTTAATACATATTACCCTACTGTCAATAAATAACACTTCATTTTACATATTTTCTTGTTTTACGTGTATTAAATAATTTCTTTAATCATGGGAATTTTTTTTATTTAATTAGGGTTATTTATGTGCGGCCCAGCTAGAACTGGAGGTTGAGCATCTTATAAGGGAAATGACTCTACAACTATTATCTATTGTATATATGTATATATAGTTGACCGTAAAAATTGATATATAAGAAGATGGTAAGGGTTGCGGTCAAAAGTGAAACAAAAATAGTTTACAACTATTTATTTTCCGACGTTTCGCCCCACTTTGCAGGGCTTCATCAGGGCTAAAAAGATACAAAATGGTACAATGATAAGAATAAAAATACAAAGATAAGATACAATGATAAGAATAAAAACAAGTAACAATGGCAAGAGTAAAAATTTCTTTAAAAAAAAAAATTATATCCTATATTGTTTTATTTTCTTCATTATAATCTTCTATTATTAGTAACGATATGTGTCATTCTAATTTTACTTAGTTATTATAGTTATTATTATTATCATGTAATAACTCATGTACTGTATCATTCTGTATTTTTCTCTTATCATTTTTCATTTTTCGTCATATCTTTATTACTACTTCCTGTATACGCGACGTATTTGAAATCGAAATAAAACCGTTAAACAGTTTGCTCCCTACCTCCTCCCCACTCCTCCACGCTTCCGCTTCATTGTTTCTTTTTGTTCAACCGATTCCTTTGAGGTATGTTGTCCTGTCTTGCTCTTTGCTCATTTATCATCATTTTATATCATTTTTATTATTTATTTATTTATTTTTATTTTTATTATTCTTTCATGACGTTTATTTTATCTCTATATTTTTTTTCTTCCCCGTATTGTTTTTGTTTTATGTGCATCTCCTGTACTTTTTTAGCTTTATATTTTACGTATTTTTATAAAGAAATTTTTACTCTTGCCATTGTTACTTGTTTTTATTCTTATCATTGTATCTTATCTTTGTATTTTTATTCTTATCATTGTATCATTTTGTATCTTTTTAGCCCTGATGAAGCCCTGGAAAGTGGGGCGAAACGTCGGAAAATAAATAGTTGTAAACTATTTTTGTTTCACTTTTGACCGCAACCCTGACCATCTTCTTATATATTATCTATTGTATTTTTTTTCTTCTTCCCAATTTTTTTCATCCCAATTGAATGATCGTCTATTGACAGTGTGTAATATATAAAACGACTATACAATATATAAGGGTGTGGTTAAAATAACTCCAATAGTAACTCAATTACTTATTGTAAGCCAGTCTTGCCCCACTATGTAGGGCTTCGTCAGGGCTTTCTGGAAGACGGTAATCTAAAGAATCAAATGTAGAGCTGAAGAATAAATGGATTAAATAGAATAATTCTAGAGCAGTACCCGATTCCCAATACTTGTAATAATATTCCAAATTATTCATTCTACTTAATTTAATGTTTATTGAATTAAGCAGACTGAAATTTTCGCTGTCTTATTTTAAATACAAATAAATTTCAAAGAACACTCGTTGTTTAAGGGATTCAGCATCAGGAAGTGTTGGAAGTAAAGGGTGGTTCCTCATACATCTTACCATCGCATGATGTGACCAAAGTAAAGATATCGTCGTAGAAAATTAAATTAAGTTCAGGGGATAATCATGGAACTTATCAATGTCTTACGATATCATGACAATTAACTTCTTCTGTTATCTTGCTACTTCCGTTACTAGAAATCAAGCCTCGGATTATTTAAGATACGTTGTTATTGGATGAACATGAAAGAGGAGGATCAGTCAGAAAGCTGCAGCGGCCTTCAGGATTCCATCAATCGTCCTTTCCGCCGGCCTGCCAAATCCCCTGCCATATTCGGGAGGACCCTGACAAGCGGATCCGAAGAAGAAGAGAGGTCGGATTTGTGTATCGACTATTTGAGCGAGTGCGGTTGTTTTGGAAGGAAGAGTGCTGTTTACCACTCCCCTCACCAGCAGCGAGATAAGTTATATAAAGAAGAGGCGTCAGAGGTCTAGCCTGCGGAGCGCCCGCCGGGAGACACCCCTTCAAAACACCGTCTCCGAAGCAAACAGTCTCTCTATATAGTTGTCAGGGTAACTCTTAATAGTATCGTTTTATATAGGTATTTCAGAACGTCTTGTCTCTTCGAGAGGAATAAGAAAATGTCAAATATGGACAGTAGAAGATGTGGTTAATACCTATCACTATTTCAACTGGAAATATTTGATC
The DNA here is from genome assembly GCF_000696795.3 of Halyomorpha halys. Lineage (NCBI taxonomy): Eukaryota > Metazoa > Arthropoda > Insecta > Hemiptera > Pentatomidae > Halyomorpha > Halyomorpha halys. Next base: position 517,836 of record NW_027113281.1, on the reverse strand, counting down.
AAAAATAATTAGTAGGAAGATATAGTAGATTTAAGAATATTTAACCCTGATATTATTATTTTAAATTAATCTACTTCATTATTAAATAAGATACACTAAATTAATTTTAACTATTTCGTGGCAGTCCTACGTAATGAAACCCTAACCTTTCTGCCATTGTTAGAATAAAGTGGTAACCTATAGATAACCTCTCCTCCGAATGTCACAAATGACCAGGAAAGAGGAATAAAAAAAAAAATATATAACCTACCTTTTGTAGCCAGTGTACCAAAATCGAGCTTTACTCGTATGTGTCTGCCAAGAAATAGAAATCAACTCATCCAGCTGGATTTGAACCGGTCTCGCTTTTAACACGAAAACGTTAGCTTAAAAGACTCAGCTAACATTTATATGGAATTGTTTATTACTTTAATAAATATCTACACAAGTTCAATTCACCATATCTTTGCTAATAATCGACCGATTTTGTGTATTGTGTTGAAGGATATTTGATTGGCATTCAAATAATATGTATAATTTAACGAACGTATGTATAGCACAACACTGAAACGCTTACTTAATGAGTTTTGCGCAAATGATATTTTATTTTCTTCATAATATTTTTACCTATCTTATTCGGTAATTCGTTCCATGAATAGATCAGGTTATTTAAGGGGAATTTTGCAAGGAAGTTTTACAACATTTTTTAGATCCGTTTTAAGATTTTTTTTTTTTTGTTGATATTTTCCATTATTTTAATTTAAATAAGTATTATATAATGTACAAAATGTATTTAGCCAAATAAATTTTAAATATATGTTTTTTAACCATGGCAGTGTTGTCGTATGCCACTGAATCGGTGTATGCATTTAGCTGATACATGCAGGTTTTGAGAGTTTTTTAACTGAGTTACTGAAACCTATTTCAGTAAAGACTTCTCTTCTCTAGAACTTCTCTAGAAAGTTATTATATATCACCACATTTTCTGTGACACATTCAGAGAACGTGAAATAATCAAAAACAATGTTAAAAAAAAAATTAATTAAAAAAATCTTTTGAACATATAAATGTTACAATATTATTGGAAGGATGTGAAACAAAATAATACATAAATAAATAAATTTATATATTTCAAAAAATAAATTGGAAAAAAATTGGAGTGTTAAAATCCTTAATGGTAGCAGAACCCGAACTGATCGATCGTTGCTGGTAGAAGCTAGGACTGTACTAAACACGGTTCGAGACTATTCAAGGTGAAATGGAGCTGCTGGAGCTCTACACACCACTTCAAACGCAAGCTGGAAAAGTGACCTCTCATGACGATAGGCTATCTGTACCCAAGCCACCATGGCACAATTAGTTATCGGTAACGGTGATCGAACGCCTATAAACTAAAAAAAAACAACCTAATCTACTCCAAAAATTGGTCCTACCGTTCAAGAAATTATCGTATAAATGACATACAGATAGGTTTTTTAGATCCAACTTTCTCTGAATTTAATCGATCTTTTTGAAACTACACACATAATTCAATAGAAATTACATTGATATTTATTAGTGATCATGGGTTTAACGCGAGATACAAATCTTTTCTCCAATAAACAAATCAAGTTTATTCACTAACTAGAAATAATAGAAATAATTCACATATCGAATTACATTTAGTAATGTAACTTTTTAAAGACACTTTTAAATATGTTTGCTTAAATAAACCAATTTCTATATTATTTATTAAACAATTAACTTAAATCACTAACAAACTAATAATAAAGTTATTTTTAACTATTTACTATACCCGTGAAAGATTGATAAATATATTATTGCTATGAATGATAAATGATGAGGCTCTTAAGGCATATTTTTGAACCGAAATTGATACGTCGGGTCTCCTAATGGGCCTCGAGCCTCAGAGGAGGGGGACCAGCCGGAGTGATATTTAAAGTCCTCCTTCTGCCGCCATCCTGTCGTCTTCTGTCCTGGGGTCGTCACTGCTTTCGGAGAATTTCCGTTCGCCCACCAAAGGATTTCAACATAACAGAAGGATTAATGTACTTTGTCGACCAAAGCAATTATTAATAGACTAGCTCACCCGTACTAAAATTTCGCATAAACCTTTGTATTAATATTTAACTTATTAGAGGTCAGTTGGTAATAATTAGTACACAAATTTAATTTATAACGTATAAGTAAATAAATTAAGACTAATTCATATGGTACCTTCCTTTCAGTGTTCTCTCTCGAAATAAATAAAACGTTTAGTTATTTTTAAGTCAACTTTATTTATTTCTCATTGCGTTACGTGCAATTCTGAATCCAACGATACGTTATTCATGGCATTTTCATTGAGGTATCTTATTTTTGGTACAATATTGGTTTTAATACTTAGCATATATATGTATTAACATTTATAGTCATTCCCTATCCAGCTTATATCATCTCTACAATCGACACCTGACATTGAAACGGTAGTGGCCCAGAGATATATTGTAAACAATTATAATGGAGTTCTGACAATGGCTTTATTTTCCAATCAAATCCAGAGCGTCTGTGCCTAACGCCCTCTCTTACCCTCTACTGGCTTTCAGCGACGGTGATGTGGTTGAGAAGGAAGCCCCGAGAACACCCGGAGTCTTGTTCTTTCCTTCACGCGTGGGTGGAGACTAAATGTAAATATTGCATACAGGAGTATGTTTTAGATGTTATTTTACATTTAGTTTGATTCTGTCACTCTTTTTATTTTTCTTCTATTTATTATTTTGTTATCGCTTAGTTTGTACTTTATTTTTAAAATTATTTACTATTATGAACAACTTTATTTTCATTTTTAGTTTTTTTTTAGTGGTATTTATCTCTAATAAACACTCAAAAATATTGAGGAAAATCGTATTAATATATTATACTCACGATATTTTATTATAAAACTGTATAACAATAAATATTTTATAGCAGTTTTTTTAAAAAATATTTTGTGACGTTTTGGCACTAATCCATTGACCATTCTAAAACTACAATCCTAACTCTGTTTTTCTTTTGATTTGATAAGATCTTCGTTTTGTTTTCTAGTGAATTTCAAATACTTTGAAATAATTGGCCAAACCCTTCCGCGAGATGTACAGATTTCATATTTTTCGTAAAAAAGCGGATTTTTCGGATTTTGTAAAAAAAAAGTATTCCCGTTTTTGAGGAAATGGGTTTGTTCATTTATATTGATTCCATGGATTTATATGGATCGACGTGGATCTTCATTGAAATTCAGGTTCAATTATTATTCCATGCGATTATAACATTTTCCTATAATGGTTCAATGGTGACATCAACCACTAGATTAATATAACTTTAGTTTATTTAGTTGCTGGGAAATATACTTTAAATTATAATTCAAGTATACTACATATTGTGAAGAACTACAAAAAATTTTATGAAGGGTCAGAAGTCCAATACTTTTTTAAGAAGTACTGTTTAGTGAACAGTAATTGTACAATATTTGTTCATGATCCTGCTCAACCGCCAGATTTCTTCCCCAATTAAGGGTACAGAAGCTGGGTGTGCCCCAGGAGCATTCAGGAACCCATAGGGTTGACTTACAACTAAAGTAACATAATAAGTAATTATCTACCCCAGCTGGATTTGGAACTGAACCGATTGTAGCTGAGGGAGTTAACTGCCTCATGACTATATCGGCGCCGGTTCGAATCCGAGCTAATTCTGTGGTGGTCTCACGAAATAAAAATCTGACCCCCCACCATGGTTAGAACAGGTAAGTAGGTCGTTACCTCTAGATAACTCCCTGCATCAAAGAAAACTAAATAACATAGCGCCCAACGTAACAACCCCACTCCCTATCTACCTTAATCAATTAATCAACTTTGAATTTAATTTACTGCCATTTATTATTGTTTAAAACATTTAAGTTATGAATGGAGGGCAAAGACAAAATTAAAAAAAAAAAAAAAAGTGAAATCTGCAGATGTTACATGTAGGGATTTGATTTAATACATGGGATCATATTTATAATGATCGGTTGAAACGTGAAGGAACTACTTCTAAGATTTTATCTCACCGATACTAAAATTACAATTAAATCGAAAAAAAAACATTTTTTCATGAGTAAAATAGCCCAGATTTACTGTTAACTGTGTTAGATAAGAAAATTCGCAGAAACAGGAGCCAGTGTCTTGTCGCGTCATAAAGACGCGACTCTGGTCTTTTGCGGTCAATGTCTCTTTTTTTTGAGAATGTGGCCTTTCTAAAACTATTAGGATGCGAAAGTTTGTCATCTCAAATTAGGAGAAGTTGTAACATCACCGTATTGAAATCCGGGGAGAAAGATGGATGAAAGTGGGACAATAGTTAAATACACTTTGCTGTGTAAAATGTAAATTAATATTTGGTAATAAAAGAGCCCATGGGCGTACTCAGCGAGGGCCAGAGAGAGGTAGCTGCCCCCCTACAAGTAAAACAAAATTATTAATTTAATAAAAATTATAAAATTAAAATAATTGTAATTATTGTTTTTAATTTTTTTATTATTTTATAGAAATTATAAATTAATTATTTCCCGCCCCACCCCCCTTAAAGCAAATAATTGTCATAACTAATAAAGTATCGCTGTAATTATATATAAAGTTCTTAAAATTTTCACAGAAGAACCACGAAATTTCTTTTTCTATTTTGTAAAATTCGTATTTAATGTTTTCATAAAGTAAAAAACAATTCAACATATTACTAGCGAATATACTGCCAATCGAACTTTTATCTATATTTTAAAAAAGAATTGTAGAATTTAGGTAGGTTCTCTTTGAATTTTGTTAATTTTTTTTTATAACATGAAAGCCGTGAACATGTTAAATGATAATTTTAATGATAGTTAATTGCCTACATAGATTCTCATTGGACCAATATTAGTAGCGAGAGATGAAACAGTTTTAAGGAAACCATATATATTTTATTTATCAATTTTTTTATATATTATTACCATATATTTTAGTATATATTATTATCATATAGTCTTATTATATATTATGCTTTTCACCGCTATTAACTAAATAGACATAATAAGCAATAAATTCAATGTGTAAATAAAAATAAGAATGTACGTTTAATTTTTACTAAATTTATTAATTTATATCAAACTTTCAATAAATCTATTTACATCTCCAAATACAGCAATAGTCAAGCATTGCCGGGTCTGCTGATATATATGGTATATTTACTGCCAATTCATATATCATCGTAAACAGGATTGAGCCATCCTGGGTTGGCAATATAGATTTAAAGTTAAGAGACTTTGAACATATAACTGAACAGGCGCTTCGTTTGTCCATTTAGTCATAAAAAATTACTTCAGTCAGGAGATGAACAAGATTTTTCGATCACAATACTTACCACGAAGTTCCGATTCCTCCTGCATTTACCTCCATAAGTTCTTATAGAATTTAATACAGTAGGAATATCAGCTACTGAAATATCTGTACCTGAAAATGTCGATTTTCTATGTTTTGTCTCCAACCACAAGATTAGTTGGACGTCGAGTTTGTACCACTATGTTGAAATCGATATTTGCTTAGGAAAAGTCCTCACCTGTGAACGATATATACATTGATAAAATTGTTTCTAATTGAGGATTTTCCATTAAGCATTGGTAGATTAGACTCTATAAAGAAAACGTAAGTGAATTATAAACGCCATTCTACCTGGTTAGGGCGCCATTTGTAGCCCTATTAACAAAGTTAATATATATACAAATTCATTGAAAATCGATAATTTCTACCATACCTTCAAAACGATGATGATGACGATAATGGACTAGGCCGGTCTGAACGCTAACGACACCTTGCGGTAATGAAGAGATGCCGTTGGCCGATGCAGACAAGAAGCTGAGGACAAAGAGACACGGAGCCGGGCCGGAGGGAGAACCGACCCGGCGCCGCCCTAGACGTCGCCGCCCCCAACTTGCTATATGATTTATATACAGTCAACAGCGGCACCAGATCTGGTCAGCTAACGTTAATTGTCTAGTTAATGTGTCGGCGTGTCTCCTGCTGGTATATAGCTCGATATGTGCTATGTCAGTATTTACCAGCTTAAAGGCTTGCCTCCTTGGATGGAAAACAATACAATCGATATGATACAGTTCTCTATGGAAAATATCCACGAAAACAAGGCTGACAATTGGCTGGAGTATTAATCGACTCAAAATTAATTTAATTATTCCATCTTAAAAAAAAAATGAAAATTAATATGTTTATGTACCTCGTAACAATATGACTCAAGGATTATATTTCCTAATTTAAAATAGTACAAAAGTTGTTTACAAGCCTGTAATATGTGCAGCAATATGTGCATTTTATTTATGTATTTTAATCCATTATCCAGTTCATTGTTTTACTACTTTAATTTTAAATAACAATTAGTATTTTAAAAATAAATCAAAGTTATTTAAATACAATAATTAATTTATTTAGCATGTCTATCTAATATATATCAATTTCCAAATTTAAAAACTTTTTTTTTTAGTTCTATCAATGGGTAGATTCTCCATATATTGTATCATGTCTTCTACAGCAAATTTACTTGTTGTATATAGTTTTATACAGTTGTAAATTATAATAATTAAATTATAATAAAAAAAAAAAAGTTTTTAGATGAGACCTTTGATTCATATAGTAGATTTATATTTATGGAATAACTAATATCATAATTTATTTATTGATATGGTAGATTTATATCTACGGTTTAGCTAATGTCATAATATATTTATTGTATGGTAGATTTATATCCTCATCTTTTTCTTACCTTATTACTTAATTATATTACTAGCAAACCCTTTTGAAATGTCAAATGAATAATTTATAATCAATCTTATTTACATTAGAAAAAATAATAACTTGAGGCTATACAGGGTGTTTAGGATTAGGTGTTCTTACAGAAAATATAGAATTAAGGATCTCAAATCAAGAAAAAGTATCCTTATGTATACCCGTTAACGCTTCGTTTATGAGAATTAACGTTAAAAGATTTTCATTGTTAAGACTTATTTCGGTTATAACAGATTAATTAATATTTGTTGCAACTACATTAATAATGAAATGTAAACATTAAAATTCATATTGAAAGTCATTACTTTGAGCAATAAGACAGACTCGGCATCTTTCTTCCAGAGCAGTAGTGGATGAAAGGCACTAGATGTGTGTTATTGTTTGGCAAATTTCAATTATCCTTTTTCGTAAAGAGTTTTGTTTACTTACTGGCTTCAATATAGATATTTTTCTTGGGTATCACCTCAAATCAAAAAATCAGGGGGTGGCAGATCTGGAGAGCCTGACAAGAATACATATCCCGTGGCATATGGACATTGTAGCTGTGGAAGAAAGATGCCGAGCTTATTGCTCAACGTAATCACTTTGAACAATATGAATATTAATTTTAATATTTCATTAGTAAAACAGTTATTAAAAGCATTAATTTATTTATTGTAACCTAAATAATTCATAACCATGGAAATCTTTAGACATGATATCTTCTAAACAAATTTTGATGAATTAGGCAATTCATAGGGAATTTTTTCTTGTTTTGAGATCCTTAATTCATATTTTTAGTTTGGATACTTTAGTTAGGAATACCCTGTAGAATCAAGTGGGAGATAGTCCACACTTAAAACTTTTTCATATCTGCTCTTACCTCAGTCAATAACTTAACTTTACGGAACATCAACTTATTGTCAAAACATTTATGTTCAGTTACCACAATGTTTTATTTTCCACGACTATCTTGTATTTTGAGATGACAACAAATATTTTTAAATTGTCTGTTTTGCTCTTGCCAAAAACATTCTTGACCCGACTTACAATACACTTATCCAGATTTTGCAGGTTAGAACAAAGAGTTCATCACTCATAATCCTTATTTAGCATGATAATACATTTTCCATGGTAAATGTGTTATCATGCTAAATAAGGATACTTACTCCTCAAATAATGAAATAATAAAAAAAAATTTAATGAATTTATTCATTTTTATTTATTATGTTCATTTATTGATTTGTATCTGATCAGTTATATTTAAAAAATCCGATTTAGTCACTATTTTTTTTAAACAGCCTACTATTGCTTAATTCTTTCTATCTATTAAGAAATTAATAATAGTTATATTTAAAAAATCCGATTTAGTCACTATTTTTTTTAAACAGCCTACTATTGCTTAATTCTTTCTATCTATTAAGAAATTAATAATTGGATTTGAGAAACGTTATATACTATAACGCTACAATAACTCTTGAACGTTATATGCTACTCAACGGTGATAATGCCCACTTATCAATGTATTACTCTTACAACAATTTACTACTTTACATAACACAATTAATGATCAGAAATAGCCCTAATTGATTATTATTAAGGATATTTATCACCAGGGTAGTGAATGAGCCATGATAAACACGCGCCGAATAAATTGAGTTCAATTACCTCCATTTCACCGACACATTCATCATTCGTTTATTGTAGGTACGATGATACGTTCTGCTTTAGATCTCAGCAAAGTGATTTAGTAATTAAATAAATAAATGATAATATATTTTATATAATAAGAATATTTATAATTAATTGTTTTCATTTCACTTACCTTGTAACAACAAGATAATTATGTTATTAATAGAGGTAATTAATTAATAAATAGAAAATAACTATGATTATAAAATATCACTTTGTTATATGATATACTAACTACGATGTAAGCAATCCAATTTATCATAAATGTTTATTTTATTAATTTAATTATAATATATATTCATATTAAATCTCATTATTAATTTAAAGAGATTTTTGAGCCCGAAACACATATAGTTACTTATTTCGGTATGATAAATTAACTAAAAATGTATTGATAGTTTTGTGCATGTTTTTGACTCATCGGCGAGTTTAAGGGTCGGACTCATAGATGGCACTAAAATAAGTATAAAGGATAACTTACTAGAGTATCTGCTTATATTTGTACGAAATATCTTGTTTTGCTTACTACTGAAATATATTAACCTCTTATATATTCTACGTATATTGAAGAAGTAAATTTGCTTCTAAAAAAAAATTCACAATTTTCTCTAAAAATAGAATGGTTTTTAGATAAAATAATCCTTAAAACACCAATACCTTATAAATAAATCCTCAATAATCCTTAAAATATTTTTTGAAACAGATATTTCTTTTCCGGGTTGTCAATTCTTCGCCTTATATATTTCATATGTAGGCGTTATTGTAAGACCTGACTGTTATCATAACAGCCATGGAAGCACGATAGCATTTATTTTCTCCTTTAGTTATTTACCAAATCCTTTTATATTTCATTTTTATCAGTTGTTTCTTACTGCAACCAATGAGAGATGGTTAATTATTTCAAATAAATAAACTAATGCTAGTAATTTTTTCATAATTAAGGAAATTTTTCATGACTGCAATACTTTCCCGTACTATATATTACATTACAAAGATAAGTGAAAGACAAAAAATTCTATAGTTTTTTATTCAAATATCGTTTAATGGGGTTACTTTATATGGCTTTTATACTTTTTATGCTCAACCGTAGAGCTGAATATTATAATAAATTTTAAATTACATTATTTTTATACTTAGAAGAAGGCTTATAATGGTAGGGATAAGCTTTCTAGTAAAATGATGCGAAAAATACGGTCCTTACGATGAACTACAGGTGTGTAGTAGAGGAGTACGACCCAGTCACCAGTTGTCTTCTGTAATTTAAGATTATAATGGTTGTTGGAATAACGTTCAACATTAAAAATTTTTACGTTTTTTATTCCTAATTTACTTTATAAAATTTTAAAAAAAGTACCGCAACAACCCATGAAGGGTCAGGGATTCAGTACTTTGTAAGGAATTACTGTTACTTGACTTACGGTTGTGCAAGGAGGTGGTCTGGTCAAAGTCACACTTGACCGCCAGATGTTTATGCAATTAAGGATACCCATTTTATGAGCCTGGGTGGACCCCGGATGACTCCTGAACCCACAGTGTTGGCTCATCGTTAGAGTGAAACAGAAAGTAATTATTGCTGTACGATAGTTTGGGTGGCAGTCAATAAAGGTATTAAAATAGTAAAAGAAAACTATTTATAATTAACTAATATTTCGTCAGAATGAACACAGCGAACAACCGACGTGGGTCGGTCACACAGTCCTGATGTAGCCCTGCAAAGTGGGACGAAACATTGGTTTACAATAAATAGTTTTCTTTTATTATTTTGACACCTTTATCGACCAACACCCGGACTATCTTCCAACAATCTATTTCATACGGCAACTATCTTCTTCAAATAGTAAGTAATTATCTGCTACAGCCGGATTCGAACGAGAATCCTTGGAGTTAGTAGCACAGAGCCTTACCATAGATCTAAAACATTTCTCTAGTAATATTATTCAATTTAATGCAAGGTCCTGTGTAAGCGACGATATATTTTTCGTTAAATATTCATGTAATATTCAACATCATAATGTCTTGATGTACAGGACAGGGGCGCACAACTGATTACAAACCATCATAATTTTCAACAGATCTACTTCTTATGCCTCAATCATATAATTAACAGTTTTTGTAGCTCTCTACGTTCATGGCAAGGGGTTAATAAAGATCTCTTGGGCATGATGGATGCTATTTTTCTGCTTCTTCTTGTATCATTTGGTTATATTTTGTCTTCAAAGAGTACAGATTCGACTCTGTGGTCAAGATCCACGATGTAAAATAAAGAACGGCACAAAGATTAAATGCACAACATGTGCCATCTTAGATACATGCAACTCGCACGATATTTCAAACCCTGCTATATGGATCATTATCATATTTAGTTTTTTTCTCTTTATGACTCATGATTCAATGTAATTTATTTTATAAAGAACAATGTTATTTTGAGAATACAATTTTTAACCATTTAGTCTTTTCACGAGTAGAAATAAATGTTTTGGCGTATGGCTTCAGAGGGCCCGTTTTCCGCCAAAAATTTACTATTACTTTTTTATAATCCAGGTAATTTCTGTAACTTGAATTATTTTCTAGCAGAAAATGTTCTTGAAAAATAAGTATCAAACTATTTCGAGAGTATAACATTTAAAGTTCATTTTATTAAATAAAATATAATTGAATAAATATAAATAATTCAATACAAATATATAATTTTTAAATAAGACGAGAGAGATAAAAAATCTGTTAAATCAGAAGAAATACACTGGAATATATAACGGAGCACTTATAGGTTAGAATTCCTGAAGGAAAATAGGTGCCGCCATATTGTCCAGAAACCCTGCACCACAACTGGTCGATTAACCCTCTTCATGGGCTCAACTTTTCATACATGTTAATAAGTAAGTCTTGGGTTAAATGAAGGTTCATTTTAATAACAGAACAAAACCACAAGATTGACATTTTCGTTGATGATATTACAGCAATGATCAAATTATATAAACATGATGGTTTTGTTATGCTAGTGTTATTATTGGATGGCAACTTCACAACAGAAATTAGGGATGGTTTTTATTCAAACAGGAATCAAGTAAAGTATTTGAATTTATAAGAAATTAAATATTATGTTGTAAGAATCGAAAATTTTTACTTGCGTTGTATCTTTTGGGCTAGGACCTAATATGATTCCCCGTAAATCTCCGGTCATATTTTTTTTGTTTTTGGTCATAATCGATCGAGCCTTAATGCAATTGTAACGAAATTTTCAGAAATTTTGAGGCTGGTATCTATTTGGTCCTACGTGGATTTTATCAGATTTCGTTCTCTACTTTTGCTTGGGTATGCATAAACTATTTTTTCTTGGGCACACCCATATCCGAAAGCATCCCAATAAGTATCCAATATGATATTGGTTACCCAATATCCAAAGGGATTCATATGAATAGGGATAAGTTAGGGATTTATATGAAACTGTTAAAAAATCAATTTCATTACATTACTTTTACTGGTACGCATATTCAAATGTATTTTCTTTGTACACACATACATACATGTATATGTAAACATATAGACTCCATTTTGGAACGTTGGGTAAATGAAAGATATGCAATTCCGTATCATTTTATTTCTACTTCATAAAATTAAATCACAATAAATTAATGTAATTTTTTTTTTAAATATTTATTTATTGCTATTTACAACTGTACATTATAATACATTTAGTAAATCTGATCTCGGTTAAATTGGAGTTTTACAGGCTTGTAGAGAGAAACTACCCATTGGCAGCACTCTAATGACGTTTTACATTAGCAGGTCTCGTGGCCATCTACTTTTCAGGCGCCTCGGAGGATTGTCAGGAATGGAAGAGGATTCAAGGTTAGAAACTAGAGAGTATTGTAAATTAAACTTGAAAATCGAGCATACACTTAAATATTGAACATAAATGCATACTATACACACAATAAATACAAAAATATAAGAGGTTTGGCTATGACAGCATCATCCTTCTGGGATTGCTGGCAAAAATATTAACCTCTTCTGCGATGGTTGCCTTCTTTGATTTATTTTCAACTAACATTCTGAGATTATTAAAACGGCCAACTTTAAGTTCTAATAGAAAGAATTTAATCTAAAAAATGTTCTTTTTTATTCGTTTCCTCCATTATTTTAAGACGTAAATACACGACGAATAATTGTGCTCGACGTATCTTGTCCCTTCAAAGGTTTGTTGTGTTCTGCGAAGAAATTAACTCAGTAATGTTACCTTGCAAATTATAGCATGTTTCAAGAAAGAAATCATCTATCAAATAAGTTCGATATTTTCTTCTTTTTTTTCTTGAGGCTCTAAATCTAGGGGGGCCTTCTCCCTTTTCCCTACGACCGTGCATCTTCATTTTGAAAACAGCTCGTCCGATTAGAAGTTTGAAGGCATTGCGAATCAATGTTGACATGATCTAGTGTACATTTTACTATTTTAGCTTACGCATTCAGGTATATTCCGATAACGGCTCTTTGATTTGGCGTAATGTTGGAGATTAGATTAGAAATGGTTAAATATAAATATATCAAATATCCTTCTGAAGTTTTTTTCATTAACCTTGAAATGAAAGTAATTATGTAAGCTATAGAAATATCTAGAAAAATGATAATTTCCAGAAAAAGAAACTTTTGATAAAGTAAATCAGAGGATAACAAAGAAGATAGAAAACTTTGAGAAAGCATGTTATTTGAAAACTTTTTTTTGCAATTAATTCACTGTGTTTATAATTCTTTTTAAAACAAAAAAAGGTGCTTGAACTAAATTGGACACATTCATTTTATATCTCATTGAGAAATAGAATCACAGTCTTTATCTATCTTATCTTTCCTATATATTTACTAAAGACTAGAAAATATTTTTATCGATTTTTTTCCTGAATAGATTGTCTAATAATCGAGATCTAGCAACTTATAGGATGTTTATCTTAGTTCTTCTGTTATTTGTACCCTATTGAATTTGAAGTTCGAAATAGTATGCCGATCCATCTTCCTCTTAATGATTTGAATCTTTAAGCTTATGAGGGTGTGAATAAGGGATATTGAAACAAATAGGAATGCCATATCAAAACCGCTTCATGCTTTAGCTCTTGTTTGTGAAAAAATGAAGGTCTGAATCGGGAAACTGTTATTATACAATGGATAATAATATCGCAGTAAAACCAATGCCCTATTAAGAAAAAAAAAGTGTTATTGGATAGGCCCAAGCAAAAAAAAAAAACTAGTTTGAAAGCAAAGAGAGAAAAGAAAGTCCTATGAGATAGTTGGCTATAAATTAGAACTCGACTAGTCAGAGGGAACATGAAAAACTTTTACAGTTTCCTGGTAATAATAAGGAGTAAACAACCAATTAAATGTTCTATTACAGCTACGTCTTATCCTTAATGAAATGGTCAGGCAGAGTTTAAATAACGAAAATTTAAAAAGATCTGTTCTAATGCCAATTTGACCTAGTGGGGATATGAACAATTTTTGAGTTCAATCTGTTGACATAGTAATAGAATGATTATTATTTTTATTTCACTTAACATATATTTACGCCTTTATTAATGAGGAGTAGATAGTTGACCGTAGATTAATAAGTGGAGAAGATGGTCGGGGAGGGGGGGGGTGAGAGGGGGTGCGAACAGCAAAAAAACACTAATAAACAAATAATTATTTATTTGTGCCGACGTTTCGACCTGATTTTCAGCTTTTCATCAGGGAGCTTCGTCAAAGGTTCTGAACAGTTTAAGCTCCCTGATGAATAATAATAATAGAATAATATGAATAAGCTCCCTCGAAACGTTCTCCACTTATTTAGGCCTCTCAGTTTACATAATGACCAAATCCATAAAATCATTCTTAGTATTTTCAATATTGATTGAATGACAATTCACCAATAAATAAATGGTTATTTTAATATAACTATTAGATTTTTATGTTTCTCTTGTACTTTTGCTAGTGAAAAAAATTTCGGAACGAGAAATATTATTGTTTCTGTAAAAATTGAAGTTTGTCAATCTGTCAACTAAAAGGATCATTTAGCAAATTAGTAACTGGAAACTGTTCAGTGATATACTATTCACTGTCACAGTGAATAGTATAAAAATATCTGTCCTGAAACAAGCGAGGATTAATTTTAATCCACAGTAGGGTTGTATGAAAGTTGTGAGATGTACGCAACGCTCCATACATTTTTAAATTTAATATATTTGTTGAATAAAGTCAAGAATGAAATAAAGTTTCGTACAATCAAATTCATTCATGAAACTTAATCAAAACGTAAATTTCTAATGAGAAAACAGTAAGCGTTTTTTTGACTGTTTTTACTTACATATTTTAAAAAAAAATTACTTTTTTCTATACGATCCCAGAACATATCTCTGAGTGGTCCATAGAATAGAAACAAAAATCATAATAAATTTTTCTTAACCATATTAAATAATTTTCTCAGAAATAAAAAGTTTTATACTTATTGAAAATTAAAATATCGAAATTATATTCAGACGATTTATTTTTTTTGACAGTGATTTACCAATTAATTATTGAAATAATTTTACCACTACTCGAAAATAAATTAATTTTTCGAGGTGGTCCCATAAATAAGCCCTTGGCATCAGGTAGAGAAGTGGGGGTACTCTATACCGGAAGGCCTGGACAATGCATGTTTATAGTTTATTTATAGCTTAGGAGATGCTTTGAAGGATGAGTTTTACGGGAACTAGCCGTACATCCTCCTAGGATGGGAAGTTTACTCCGTAAGGTACCAGCTTAAGGTAGTGAAGGGGATGGGAAGCCCTAAAGGAACTAGCTCTAAGTGCTTATGAAAGGAAAAAAGGTATAAGAGGTGACGATTAGCATTTAGAGTGAAATAAGATCACATGAGATAATAATAAAAAATAGTGGAAGAATTAGTATATTCTTTTGTGTATTTATTATTTATTTTAATTAAAAATCATAATATTAACATATTTATAATTAATTTAACATATTAGTATGATACTACATTTCTGAACATTATGAGTAGCGCTCTCATGGTAGAACTTCTGATCGATCATAGGTCGCTACAAGCTATTCAGAATCAAAACACCTTACGTCTACTTTTTGCGAGAAAAAACAATTATTTGTAAAAAACATTTTTAAATGCGACGCATGGAAAATGTACTAGTTTCTGGATACAAGACCTCAAATACTTCTTTACTAATTAATTAAGAACAATATGTTTAAAAATCTTAGATCTCAACAAAAATTGGAAATAAAATTATTTTATTAAAACAAGTCTCCTTCGACCAAGAGAGTCATGGCACTTTTCAGATTATGTAACCATGTCCAATAATTTATATCTTATTATTTTTTTGTTCAACTGTAAATGTTCATTAATCAATTGATATGTCTGAATTAGCATAAACATAATCGTAATCTACTTAATAAATAATATATATAATTTACTAGTAAGCCCCAATTATTTTATAAATAAAAATTATTAATATATCTATCAAGATAAGTTTATCTGAAATCCACAAGACTTTAGGAGGATATGTAGAAGTAGAAGATATGTACAAACCAGGAAATATCAAATCTACCGGATGGCGGCATTAAAGTCTCCAGAGTTCCAGTTCATATAGATAAACGATAAGCTCCCCCACTATTTTTTAATTAATTATATATAAATCTATTGATAAAAATATATTAATTTATAATATCATAAAGATTATTATACTGTAAATATTAGTTAAATCGTTTAACTAATACTTACAATATAACTAATATTTACAGGAAGGTAAGAAGACATTTAACTCAAATGTCTTCCTTCTAATGATTAATCTGATTTTCAATAGTATTATCTTGAAAATTAATGATTTTTTTATTTGCATAGTGAGATATTGAAGTACAGTTTGGATTTGCAGTTGGCTATCTCAATATTGTTCTACTAAATACTTTGAGTTTTTATGATTATTTCGTCTCTTTTCAACTACAATTAGTTTCTAAAGTACGGAATAGCTTGAACTTAGATTTATTAAATAATAAATATCTACAAATATCTGTTGATAGTTTCAAGGACGAAAATATTGTTTTCGAAACGTACTTGGCAAAGTTTTTCTGTTGGTTCTGTTAGTTTTACATTTTAGATGAAATGCACTCCTACATTTGGGAATCAATGGAGTTATATCTGGCTCTATATTGAATTATTTCCAATAACGTTGATAAAACGCTGAAATAATATAATTTTATAATCGATCAACAAAGGGAGTTGGGTTGCTCAGTGAGTAAAGCTCTGCGTTACAAACACCCGTGTTAGTATTTGGTGGTAGCAGATAATTATTTATTCTGTTACTTTAAGCGTGA
Organism: Halyomorpha halys; assembly: GCF_000696795.3. Classification (NCBI taxonomy): domain Eukaryota; kingdom Metazoa; phylum Arthropoda; class Insecta; order Hemiptera; family Pentatomidae; genus Halyomorpha; species Halyomorpha halys. The sequence continues at coordinate 501,031 of NW_027113281.1, read as the reverse complement.
ATTAACCCTGTGGTTTCAATACACTGCATGGGACACACATATCCTTTATGCAGTGGATACACGAGGTTAAGGGCGATCATGCCCAAATCACCTCCTTGCAGAACTTTGTTCATTGAACAGTACTTCCTTACGAAGTTCTGAAACTCTACGTGCCATCAGAGTTCTTTTCTAAACTTCTCAGATAACGCTCTTGTCTAAAAAAATTCTTTAGACCAGGCAATGCAAATCTGCTTGCACTTCGAAACTTGAATTTCCCAGTTTATAATCAGTCCTCCCAACCAAAACAATGAAAGTGCGTAAAGGTCGATTTGGAATTCGTTCTAAAGCTCTATTAAAAGAATACTGAGGAATGTTAGGAAAATAATGAAAGAGTGTATTTTATTTTAGAGAAATATGTGACGGATATTTTTGCAGTAAAAATACAAAATGTCTATAAAATACCCCAAACCTGCAATAATCAATTTTATTGTTTAATTTATAATATTAATACATGGAAAGCTAACCTAATCTTGTTGGAATTAAATTAAACTCGCTAAATACTCTCAACAGTTATGCAAACTTACATAAAAACTAAACTACTCAGCTTAAAAACATAAAATTTTATCCATAATTGAAGAGCTATGTGAAAGCTAAGTTTACTAAATGATTATGTATACCTATTCTGAAGGATAGAAATCTACCTTAATTTTAAATTTTAGAACAAATAAGCAAGGTTCTATGTAGAAAGGAATATTTAAAAATATTCTTCCTAGCCATATTTCTTGTTTAATGCATCCTAAAATTGCACATAGCATGTTCTTCTGCTTAGTTTTTGCAAAAACTTACAAGTATTTTATTATTTTTTCAATATAGAAAAACTTTGAAAAAATAAAGTTTGATTAAAATTTTATATTTAGCTATGATGAGAAGATAGTTGACCGTAGATAATATATGTGAGAAGAAGATGGTTGTGGATGCGGTCCGTAAATAACACAAATAAGTTTAAAGAACTAATTTAATAGTGCCAACGTTTCGGCCAGAGTTTCTAGCCTTCATCAGGGCTAAGAACAAAGATCAAGATAACAACCAATGAGTACAAAATATAAAAAGAGAAAATATAAACAGAATGATTAAAGTTAATAATTAAACAGAACGAAAGTTAATAAAACAAAGTGATGAAAGAAGTGGAAAATAAAACGTAAATATAGGTTATTAAACATGTAAGTAGAATAACATAATCAAATAAATACAAATTTTAAAGTTATATAATGTAAAGAAATATGAATATTTTAATTTAATAATAATTAAAAAATTAAAGTTATAGAAAGAAAAAAAAAGAGAGAAAGAAAATATGTATAACTATTCAAATATGTATGTGTAATCCTAGAATAAAGAAACAAAATATAAAGTTGAGTTAGAGAAAAGAAGTGAATAGATAACATAATGATAATAATAAGCGGTGAATGCTGATGAAAGCAAGAAACTCTGGCCGAAACGTTGGCATTATAAAATAAGTTCTTTCAACTTATTTGTGTTATTTATTGACCGTACCCCCAACCATCTTCTTCTCACATATGTTCAGTAATATTCATATTGATCAGACCAATTGATTTTTTGTTTAATTTTTATTTAATGTACATAGGTAATATAATACATAATGTTCTTGTGTAAAATAAAATTAGTGTATTTGAAAGTATTTTCCATAATTCGAATTCCTGTACAGGTTTGATGGACTTAGGGGAAAAAGATGCAACTGCACGAAAATATTTGAAAAGCGAATTAGAAATTCTACAACTTATTTTTCTCATTGACCATGCGGCGGCTAGACAGTTCTTTAAATTTCTTATTTGCACTGACTGGAACAAACCTACAGTACAAAATTTCCTGACCAATCAGAATATAAAGTACTTGGAGAAAATTCAAAGGCCTAAGAAATCTATTCTCATTATATACGATAAAGAATAAGCCCCGCTAGATATTGTTATCCTTTGTGATAATTAATTTTTTTTTAATGTCCCTCTGATTGCTTACGCCAATCAGCTGAGATTCAATATCTAGAATTCAGTTATGAAAAATATAATAAATTTATTTTGTAATATAGTCTATCACTGTGTTTAAAAACAGTATATAAATGCTAAGCAGCGAAAAGCTAATACTGCATTTTGGTCAATTTTATAGTTAAATTTAATAAATGTAATATGGTCCAGGTGCGGTAAAAAAAAAAAAAAAACTCAAACAGTAATAACTATGTTTATTAAAATAGTATGTGCTTTGGTAAAAAAAATTTAAATTTTTATAAGGTTGAAAATTTTTATTTAGAACACATAAGTGAATTAATATGAACATGTTGTACTTTTATAGACTTTTATTATTAGTTCATGATCAATTTGTGGACATAAAGTTACAGACTGAGTCACTATTCAAGGTTTGGAATATTTAATGAAGAATTAATAATACACATTAAGGTTTGTCTGGAATTTTTAAAGGGGTGACTAGGGTTTGAAAGCTGGTCTCTTCATTTATATGGGCTTATTCTTTATCGTATAAAATAAGAATAGATTTCTTATGCTTTGCTATTTAAAAAATAGTTATTACTATTTGATTTTGTTTTTTTACAGCCCCCGGACCATATTCCATATTCCACAGACCAGCTATCAACCCCTTAAAAATTTCTGATCTTAACAAACCTTAATAAGTTATATGTAATATAACATGTATGTTAACTTAATATGTAATATGAGTTGATAGCTGGTCTCTTCATATATATGGGCTCATTCTTTTTCGTATAAAATGAGAACGTGTTTCCCGATTGACCGTGTGTACTATTAATAAACGGAATATGGTCCGGGTGCTGTAAAAAAAAAAATCTCAAATAGTAATAACTATTTTATTAAATAGCAAAGCATAAGAAATCTATTCTCATTTTATATTATATCATTTAATCTTCATTAAATATTTCAAGCCTTGAATAGTGACTCAGAGTTTGAAACTACATGTCCACAAAGTGATCATAAACTAATTATAAAATTCTATAAAAGTCCAACATGTTCGCACTAATCCACTTCTCTCTAAATTAAAATTTTCAACCTTATAAAAGGTATAAAAAAGGAAAAATATTTTACCAAAATTACTTTCAAACGTCAGTCGATCTGAATTGTTTCAATGATTTAAACAATTCAAGTTCAAGTTTTGGCAAAACCGGTCAGGTTAAACATTTGTTCTTTTTTATGAAAAATAGTATTTACGAAGTTTTTAGGACTCAAAAAGCGAATAGATTTTTCTAGAAAAATATTTTTTTCAATACATTTTACAATATATTATTTATATTGTTAATATAAATCCGAAAATAAATCGAATGGTATATTATTACCCCCATATGGTACAATAAGAGCACAACATTTAAATAAGTTAGCCCGACTGATCTAGCAAAGTAGAATAAACTATTTTTATAGAGTAATAAAAAAGTTGCCATGAATCTTAAGGTTTCCTTTTATAAAACAAACTCTTAATGTCAAACTTTTATTGTTTGACACACAGCATGTATAAAGTCTTACAGAGCATAATTGTTACACAGATCCAGGCTCACAGTAATAATTAATAAAGACATTAACAGAGCATTGTAGGTTACACCGATGGTCAAATTAAATATTGTTAATAAAGTTGATATTCTTTTTTCGCACCTCAAAAATCCTTAAATGCAACTTTTGATATTTTTTTTTAGTGAATATTTTCGCCTTACTGAAGCCTTCTATATTTTTTTTATTTCACAAAAACACAATAACTTCAAAGCGGCTCCACTGATCTCCATGGAACTTTAGATGGACTTAGTGCCGCAATAACTGCACGAAATGGTAGAAATCAGAATTTCGTAAACAAATTAGAACTGGAGATATAAAATAAAACGGTTGAGAAATTGTTCTTGATTTGGAACTAATCAGCTAACGGGGAAAAAAATCTTAAATATTTCTTATTGTGATTTATATGAAAATTAATTGTTTAAATATATCAATTGATTTCCATGTTAAGTCTCAACACTCTTTATTATATCATCAACAGTCCAACGTTTCGGCCAATTTATATTTAAGATTGTCCTTGAGGATGACCAATTAGGCCTAAACCTTGGACTGTTGATGACATAATAAAGAATGTTGAGACTTAAAATGGATATCAATTGATTTATTTAAACGATAAATACCATTCTCAAGAAAATGAAAAGATTATTATATAGAAATGAAAATTAATATTTAAAGTTTCAAAAAACGCTAAAAACAAATATGATTATATTTTATTCTCATTCTTCACAAATATA